>NC_142358.1:19118639-19422739 GCF_059441175.1 Urocampus carinirostris | reverse complement strand
CATTCTATCCCAAAACTCCAACTCGAAGATAAACAATTTATTTTTTAAATTGTTAGTTCTAAATCTCAAATTTTGCTTTTTCACTAAATTCAGTCACTGAATCAGTTTAACCATTATCCTTGTCAGAATCGTTTACCCTGATTTGAGTGTTTTCTCTTTTGCAGATTGATCATATTCGAAAAAAAAATTTTTATGCACTTTTTATTTGCATTTTCTTTTGATTTTCAATGTGCTATTTTGCTGCTGGTCATTCCCCTCGAGGCAAATGACCAGGATAGATTGTTAAATTAACAATTTAGCAAAAAATCGTTTTTATTGTTATGATTCACTCTTTGTTTTACCTTTTGTAAAAATCATAACCTATATATTATCTTTTCAGTAAGTAAATTTGTTCAAAATAACAGTATTTTGCAAAGAAAGCAGGTAATTCACGCTCAAAGTGAATGATTTTGCCAAAAATCAAAAATACCATCCAAAAATGTTCTCAATGTGGGCGATAATCTAATGGTGAATGGTTATTTTAATTGATTTTTCTAAATCAATTTGACAAACATTATAATTTTGTTATATTACAACATTTCTTTTGTGTAATATTTTTTCTATCCGTCCAAATTTCGTAATTTGAATCTCAAAAAAGTTATATGGAGAGCTTATTCAGAAGACAATTTTTCATCAATTGCAGACATAACTAGGTTTTAACTTATATTTTACTGAATGTCTCAAAATTTCCCCCCTGAGTTAAAACCCAAGTTCACTATCTATGAATACGAGTGAAATAAGACAGCATTTATAAATTTGCAAGATTAATTAAACAATCTTCCTCAGTACATTTACACTTTGTATTAACAAGACTCTATATAACTTCAAGCAGACGTATTCTTGAATGTTGTTGTCTTTCAGTCTTTGATTTGCTTATTCCACATTACATTCACCATTTGAATGTTGCTTTTGGCCCATCAAAAATACTTTTTCAAAATGTGTCCATGTCAAACACAAAATGACTTTATTGACTTTTCTGTCAATTCCACTGGCAACGACTGCAGGAATCTCCTGTTAGCTGTCTGAAAAGCAGCTGGGATGTGCCCCATCACCCCCTTGATTTCGTTGTTGATGAGCGCAGCTGGGATGTGCTCCAACACTCCCTTGGCCTCGCTGTTGATAAGCGGCGCAGATAATGGATGACTGATGTCTTTGTCTCTTTCAGCAAATCTCTGTCCATGACTTCTTTTTTACATGTCCTTTAGAGAGTGCACCCACTTTCAAAAAGAAAGGAAAGAGTCTTTTTGTGGAATTCACTGGCACTTAAGAGTCCCGTTAATTTATGTGCTTTTCATACTGGGATTTTTAGTAAATTAACCGGATTATTCAAATTTTTCTCAATTTAAGTACTAGTAGACATTATCTTAGTTTAATTAATTTCTATCCATTTATTTCCCATGCAATTATTTTTTAAATTAGCATGATATGTCTCGAAATCAATTAATCCGTTATTTTCATTTCTTATGAACCTCTTCAAGATTGTTCAATCTATTTCTCATTGTCTTCTAAAAATTCTCTTCCATAGAAACCGTTTCCTTTTAACTTAACCAAACCATAAGTCAGTATTTGTTACACATTTGTTTATCACTTGTCAATCGTAACACTCATTCTAAAAAAATTCAGTGTGTAATCAATTGTCCTCCCAATTGTCCTTTGGGCTAAACTTGTCAAAATTCCAAACCCACACACTATCTAAACATCAAAATTCTCAAAAGATCTAAAAAATCTCTAAAAATGCCAAATCTAACTTAATGTCATAACTTTTCTTATTTTATTTTCTTCTCTCTGTAATCATAATCAATCTTTTGTTATTGATTCAATATACAGCAATACATACCCGTCACTCATGAACCATCTTGTTAAGTGTATTTATTTTGTTTATTCATATCTTTTATTCTGCGCAACAATCTTTGCTTCTACGCATTAGTCTATGTTCTATGCAGCCCTTCGAGATCCCTTGTGATCAAGGCTATACAGATCAACATGATCTGGTCCGACTATTAATACGTTTCTTTCCTGTTTAAAAGGAAAACAAATTCATTCAGTGACTGAAATAGCTTCATCTACGTTATTAATTATTACTAGTCTCGAATTTTCTTTTCTGTAATACGAGAACAACTAAGGAAATAATCTTTTTACGTCTTACGCCTCTTTTGAATTTGTCCATTTACGAACAAGAAGATTGACACTAAAATAATGGACGGTTTTTAGTCATCTTCATTGCTTTAATCGTCCTTGCTTTATTAAGAGCAAAACTACACGTCTTAAAGTTATTACCCTTTGCTATTCGCATTTTCAACGAAAAATGATTAGTTGTTTACTCAAATATCCTTTCTTTTTAAACTATTCTGTATAATTATCTTGTATTATACACTCAGTGTTTTCATTTTCCCACTTACCTGTCCTAGACGCATCATTTATGCTGGGTACGCAACCTTTTTTTTTTTTTTTTTTTTTTTTCTTTAAATTTTCATTATCATTTAGTTTACTCTTTAACAAAGATTTAACGCATTTTTGAATTTGCTGTACGAGTTTTTATTTTCCTGCACGCCGATCTTAGCTAATGAGATCTCGTCGCTTCGAGATTACGTCATTGTTGTTGGTAATTCTTGTCGAGCGAAGGTCAGTCTTTTTATTAGACAAACGGCTTTTTTCCTTGTTCAATTCATCGAAGAGAGCTTGCTTTCAAACGGCTCATTTGTTTTGATGATTGATATCACGAATTATGTTGTACTAAGATGTTAAAGAAAAGTACAGTAAGTAGAAAAATGGAAAAAGACAAACCTGTTATTCGCAATTACCATCAACAAATGCAGAAAATAAATTAATAATTCGATGATCAAAACTGAATGAATACGCAGATATCTACTATATTTGTTTGTTTGTTTGTACATGATTCAAATTGAATCTTTTCTTCCGGCGCCGTCACGAATGGCAGCCACTCCAGCAGCCCCCGTGTTATTTTCGATTGTTCTCGATTGTTCTCAGCTCAGGGATGCTGCTGGAAATGTGAATTTCCCTTCGGGGATGAACAAAGTATCTATCTATCTATCTATCTATCTATATTTGTCACCGATTTATAAGTTCGATCTTTGTATCACTAAATTTCAGGGGTTCTGCCAAGATCTATAAATCTTTTAGCAAGCTAGTACACGGAATTCAAAATTCCTATCATATTATCATTATTGATAGTTCAGTTTAAAAAAAATCATATATATCAGGGTGTCCCCTGCCCACTGCCTGATGATTGCTGGGATGGGCTCCAGCACCCCCGCGACCCTACTGTTTTGTTCTCACATATCCGTTGGTATGTGAGAACAAAACACAGTCTGTAAAAACACAACTCATGGCCTTGGAGAATGATTTACAGGCTGAGAACTCTTCAAAATGGCTGAGAACACATATAACATTTTAAATATCAACTGTAGGATAAATATAATTATACAATCCTAACACAAACGCATACAATAACAAAGAAAATTAAAAGGGAAAAAATTGCAAAAAACACACACAAACATTTTTGGACCATGGCCAACCCAAATGCCCAAACACCCAAACAAGTTAGGCACCTCAGCACCTAAGTTGGTCATGCTTTCATCTCTCCAGATGAAACGGGACACAAGAAAGCGGCCATGTCATTTGGGTCAGGGTGACACAACACACTCTTTTGTTCAACAGCATGGCCCGACAGCTTTCACTGGTTTACCCTTGCCGCATCATGTAGGTGCCCTGCCTATCCCTTAGGACGCGTCCAAAAATCCCACTATCCTTTTACAACACCTCTCCACTCGTTCCTATCACCAACAACTGACCCTAAAAATATAAATTTGCAACCTTTGTCTGACGTGATCAAAGGGACAGTGTGAGATATTTGACCCCTTGATGTCCCTGTAATGTGGAGTGAAACCAAAAAGGAGTGCTACAAAGAACAAAAAAGAAAACAAACTACAGAGACTCAAAGTGACCAAAAACACACCATTTTACTTTTGTGTTTTTGCCCAGACTTTTGACGTTTTAAGCTTGACAATTCCCTCTACATATTTTTTCGATCAAATCAAGTTTTTTTTGCCACTTGAAGATGTTAAATAATGCACATCGTCCCTTTTCAACAAAATGTGCCAAACTCACTGCCCGTAGGCCAATTGTGGTCTGGTTCCACATTCTCTGTGGCCCGAGAGACAATGCTGTAAGAAACAGCCCTCCAGTTAAGGTGCACGTTTTATTTCCATTACTCTACTGTTGCGGCCCCCTTAAGAATGTTGTTTTTCCTACCATGTTAAGCACTAAATTTGATAATATGCATTAAAAATCTAAAAATCCAATACGGCTAGCTCATAAAGTCCTTTTTTCCTACGTGAAATTTGATAAACATCCATCCATCCATTATCTGCACCGCTTATCCTCAGTAGGATCCCGGGGGTGCTGGAGCTCATCCCAGCTATCTTCGGGGAGTGGGCAGGAGACACCCTGAAATGGTTGCCAGCCAGTCGCAGGACACACAGAGACAGAAAACCATCCACTCGCCCATTTATAACTAGGGACAATTTGAACCGGCCAATTAACCTGACATGCATGTTTTTGGAATGCGGGAGGAAACCGGAGTGCCCAGAGGAAACCTACGCAAGCACGGGGAGAAGATGCAAACTCCACACAGGAAGGTTCGATCTCATGACCTCAGAACTGTGCCGCACACACGCTAACCACTGCGCTTCCGTGCTGCCCTATTTGATGAACATCTCTCATCTCTCATTAGCCGTACCGCTTATCCTCATTAGGGTCGCGGGAGGGCTGGAGCCCATCCCAGCCATCTCCAGGCAGTGGGCAGGGGACACCCTGAACTGGTTGCCAGCCAATCGCAGGGCACACAGGGACAGACAACTCATTCGCTCATTCACACCTAGGGACAATTTGGACCGGCCAATTCACCTGAAATGCATGTTTTTGGAACGTGGGAGGAAACCGGAGTGCCCGGAGGAAACCCACGCAAGCACGGGGAGAACATACAAACTCCGCACAGGAAGTCTGGAGCTGGATTTGAACCCACGACAGGTTCCCATGACATGAACTGTGCCGCACACACGCTAACCACTGCGCTTCCGTGCTGCCCTATTTGATGAACATATCCATACATAAAAATGATTACATGAGATTAAAAAAAATCGCAAATACAAGAACCACCATTTAAATGTTTGCCTTGAGCTCAATACTTACCATACTTCCTGAAAAAAAAAATACTTCAACATTTTTGTTTTTTAAAGGAGGGGTGTGTCATTTTAGGTGTCCTTAAAAAAAGTGAAGGTTAAATATTTCTCTATTCAGTAAGTGTTTGGCCGGTCCAAATTGTCCCTAGGTGCGAATGAGCGAGTGAGTTGTCTGTCCTTGTGTGCCCTGCGATTGGCTGGCAACCAGTTCAGGGTGTCCCCTGCCCACTGCCCGATGATTGCTGGGATGGACTCCAGCACCCCCGCGACCCTACTGAGGATAAGCGGTGCAGCTAATGAGATGAGTATGTGTTAACAAGGACCAACTAAGTTCAAAGAGCCTTTATCTTTTATTATCCACTGCACCTGTGCGCTTCTTATCTTACTTTTAGCAAAGCTGTTTGGGGCGGAACAAAATTTGGTAGAAAGAATAGGAGGTCGAGGAGTGCTTTAGACTCACGTCATGCTAGTCTCCATGTTTATTTTTTATTTTATTGTTGGATTAGCACAAAAATGGATGAAAGAAAAGGCCTGCTTCAGGTAGAGTCCAAATGCCAACTCTAACCCATGATGAAAAAGAAGAGTTTATTCGATCTGCACGTACTTGCACGCACATCATGAACAAGCTGATTATGGCTGTAATGATGACAAAAGCCCGGAGATGGCTGCTGCGAGTGAAAAAGCTAAAAATTACGCACAGCTACTTCTTTTGTATTTTATTTTCCATTTTGTATTCAATAAATCGATATAAAAAGTTTTTCGTTCGGTGTGCCAGTTTAAAAGGTCAGCATGTGACCAGAGGGGATGTATTTTGCCCACCCCCAGCTTAGCTAACCTTACTTCTTTGGTCCATTTGTAGAACATTGAGGGGTATTGTCTGAAAATCTAGCAGCTCTTTTTCGTCTTCGCCGACTGATCCTTTCCTTCATTCGCTTTCTCAACCACTTCAGTTGGGGGCCCGAAAGAGGTTTCTTGCCTGCCGTGTGAATTGGGGCCCTCTTCAAGATTTGCTTGTCTTGACCTTCTGCAATGCCGCAGGTCCAGTTTTCAGATGAAGACGAGGAGGATGACAAGGAAGACGACAGGGATGAAGAGGAGAGAGAGGAGGAGGTGCTAGAAGATTTTGGGGCAGTGGGGAGCGTGGAACCGGGGTTGGCCCCAGGGTTAGGGACCCCCTGAATGGGGAAGTTGGCTGTGTGGGTATCATCCTGAAAAGACAACAACCGTCAAATTACCATGTTTTCCGCCCTATAAGGTGCACCGGGTTATAAGGCGCACCTCCAAAAATAGTCTTTGGTCAGATATTTTTCATACAGAAAAGCTATTGAGCTTATTAGTGCAATGGGTGATCAGACGACAAGTGAAGCTGACAAAAATCGCAAAACATTTTATGCAACAGGGTTCGAACCCAGATCACGGCAGTGATAGTGCCGCCACCTAATCATTGGACCACCAGTGATGCACATGACACATGGAAAGGTATTAGATTTTATCTCATTATCACATTACTTTTACGGTGCTAGAAACACTTGTATGCATAATCCATTTTTTTCTGCATTCTGATAGGTTAAACCGGGACTTGGCAACCAACATTTTTAAAATGGGGTTATTGCTCAGCTGAAAATGTTCATGTACCGTATTTTCTGCACTATAAGGCGCACCCCCCAAAAATAGGTTTTTGTCACATACTTTCCATACATAAGGCGCACCGGACTATAAGGAACTACAGTGGGAACGTCAACAAAACAGTCAGATAGTTCAGTCAAACTAATTAACTCCTTCACATTCCAACAGCTTGCAAAGAAGCGAATACGTGTCTCAGACACGTACGGACACATGCGTACGGACACGGTGTCTTTACAATGTCACCAATCCCTCAAATGCGTCATTTCAAACATCATTAGGAAGGTTAAACTCTTGGGGTTCAAGAAATGCCAACCATTTCTCAATTTCTATTTTCTTTTTTGCTGGCAACTGTTTGGACAGCAAAGTAAGAATTTCATTGTGTGTGGAAACGTGGTTCTTTCCTGTGCATAGGACAATAAACACTTTAAATTGAATTAAATTGAATTTAAGAATAGACTCATCACAGAAACATCAAGATCAGTCTGAAACAAGATACTGGGAAATATATAAAGCTCAACAAAGTCGTCTTACAGCCATCACTTTCAATAATAACACACAACCATGGTCCCGTTACATGTGAGTGTAGTAAATCCAACCGTATAAAATATTTACACACTCCAAAACACGCAATAATGCCCACAAATAAAAGAAAAAATCCGCGGAGAAGCATCTGCATCGATGGACATTGCTTGTTGCTAGATATCTGTTCAGCCTAATTATTGCTGTTCAAAAATACGGACTGGTAAAAAAAAATCTCCAGGCTGTTTAGCAACCTCACTTGCGATTCACATCTTTTACGACCAATTGCAGGCTTTGTTTTTCCCCGCTTTAGCCTAAGCGAAAAAGCTAAAATGGACCTGCCTCCTTTACATCCGAATAACTTTAGCCAATAGTGACAGATTCAAACGATGATTGACACATTGGTTAGGAAATGAAACACCGGCATGCACCACAGATTACTTCTTCTATGGGGGAAAATCGAGTCGGCGGCTGCTTACCTTAGTTGCGAGACCTTGCCATTCAATTTTGATCTATATATAAGACGCACGGTCAGCTTTTGAAAAAATTAAAGGCTTTCAGGTGCACCTTAAAGTGCGGAAAATACGATTAGTTAAGCTTTGCCACGTTCACACACACTAAAAAATGTAAAAGTAATGCAAATGTCTATGGCACTGAGTGAATTACAGGAACTACAGCTTCAAAAAGAACTCCAGTATAAGAATTTTGAATATAAACAAAGCAACCATGTGTCTTATGATTTCTGAGCTTTGTTTTGTTCAAATTCAAGACTTTTCCACTGCAAGAATGACGTCTTACCTCCGTCTTCTCTGGTGTAACAGCAGCAATTTGTGAAACCTTTGGAGGCATGTCACCACATTTAAATTTGACGTTATGAAAATCTGCGAATTGCACCGGGTAAATTAACAGAAACTACAGCTGCAAAAAGAACTTATATATAGAATTTAGAATACAAATTAATCACGTGTCTTGTGGTCAAGATTTTTCCACTGCAAGAATGCCATTTTACCTCGGTCTTCTCTGGTGGAATAGCCGCAAATTGGGAAGCCTTTGTCGGCATGTCAGTGATGTCACCAAATTCAAAATGCAGATAACACTGACATCAGCTTGTGCTTAAGTGCCAGCTCGGAATGTTTCAATGACAACGACGTGCGTCATAGGCACTTTCGAAAAAGAAAAAAAGAAAAAGGAAAAAGGAATGACGACCGACTTTATCACATTGTGTTGTAGAGACTATTGTAATTGCAACGCAGTTTGATACAAATTAACAAAATTTAAATATTTCCATTTTTTGCCAACGCTAGTTTTGGAAAACAGCAATTATACTTAAAACGAATTCATGACGTAAAAAGGTTTGATAACCATCCCATTTCTAGTTGTTTCACGCTTTTTAATGAGCTTCGCATCATTACAAACGAAATTGGCATGAAACAGTTAAACAACAATGGAAAGTTTACAAATTTCAAGGGAACCAAACGTGTTGCAGAAATGCATAAAAAACAAACAAAAATAAATAACTGGTAAAGTAACAAGAAAATTAATTATTACGACAATTTATTTATAATACAATACAAAAAAATTACTGGACAAAATTTTGAAAATTTCGTTTACATTTTCTTATGTCTTTTTGTGGATATTTATTTTTACTATAGGGAACGTCACATTTGTAACACAATTTACACTGATCATCTGAGGAGGGTGACCCCAAGTGGACAAAATAATACTTACAACCCACACTGAACTTTTGAGTGAAACTTTTTTGTGATTGACAATTAGGTGTATACAATATTTTTTATCCCCTGCGACCTAGTGAGGATAAGCGGAGCAGAAAATGGAAGAAGGAAATACAGTATTTTTATTTTAAAATATAATTTAAGCATTATCGTACCTCTGACTTGACCTAGCCATTTTTTCTGTAGTAGGCGTATGGCATAGAGGCCCAGAAGCCAACGAGTTATTGCGCACAGGGGCGTTTGCGGAGGGGGTGGGCCTGTGCCGTCCCCATCCGCAGATACACTCTGCCCACCCAAAGAAAGGTCATGTCAAGTCATGTTTATTTGTGACGCCCTTATTCACAAGGAGTCTCAAATAACTCTAAAGAACACAAATTATTGCAGACTACAGACTATTGTTACACCATCCCCCGATCTAAAACCTACATGAGGTCAAGGAAAAACTCAAAAACATCAACATGAGGAAAATGAAGAAACCTTGAGAAGGGACTGCACATGAGGTAATCCCCCTTCGAGGATGACCAGGCTGCAACAGATGTTGCAATAACAAATGATACACAGATATTGTCAACGTCAAATATAGGTCATTCATAAACTATGGAATAGAAGTATGTTTTAATCCTAGATTTAAACAGTTCCACTGAGGGTGTAGTTTGAATCGCAGAGGGCAGAGCATTCCACAATATCTGGGCCCGAATGGAGAACTCTCTTGAACCTGCGGTTCTCATCTTGGGTCTTGGGATCACTAGTAGACCAGCATTTTCAGAGCGAAGGCTCCGAACCGGAATATAGGGGGAAATTATATCTGAAAGATATAAGGGAGCAAGTCCATACATGATTTTGTATACTACCAACGGAACCTTGAAATCACAAAGCGAACGGGGAGTCAATGCAGGTTAGCTAAAATCGGGGTAATGTGATTAGACTTTCTTGTCTTGGTTAAAAGTGGATGTAGGAACAATCAAACAAAGGAAGAAGGGAAAACAAAGAACAAATGATATAAAAAAGAAGAAAAAAGTAGAACAAAATAGGTAAAAATCTAGAAAAAGTCTAAACAAAAGGAACATTTTTGGGGGTCCGTTTAATCAGTATATTACCCATAATGATGTAATATTATACACTAAAATAATGTTTATTTATTTTAAAAAATCTATAATTCTACTAATTTATAATAGCATTGATTTTTTTACTGTCCAGTAACCTTTCAACTCATTTCAACTTCGAACTTTCTTATACTAAGCAACTTTAAAGTAAATCAACTGGAATCCTTGCGTGAAAAAGCTATTCAATTCCATCTGAACGGCACGTAAAATATTTTTTTTCACATCGCAGCCAGGCCACATTCATATGTTGTCCTAAATCCGATACATATCAGATCTTTTGGAATGTGACTTTTGTGTGAACGGTCGAAATGCATTCAAACGACCTGCACGTCATTGAGAGGTAGGAGGAAGTGTCGAAATAAACAACCACGGCGGACGAAAACACAGAGAGTATTAAATGGAATGAGAGTGAGGTTTTTGATTGAATTCATACTTGTTGAAACAACTTTTTCAGCCTCGGGTGGCACAAAAACCTTAAAATTGCTAGATACGCCGTGCCATTAGCATCCATGTGTTCTCACATAAGGGCAGCACGGCGGGGGTTAGCGCGTGTGCGGCACAGTTCTGAGGTCATGGTTGCAAATCCAGCTACCAACCTTCCTGTGTGGAGTTTGCATGTTCTCCCCGTGCTTGCGTGGGTTTGCTCCGGGCACTCCGGTTTCCTCCCACATTCCAAAAACATGCATCTTAGGTTCATTGGCTGGTCCAAATTCTCCCTAGGTCTGAATGGGCAAGTGAGTTGTCTGTATCTGTGTGCCCTGCGACTGGCTGGCAACCATTTAGGGTGTCCCCTACCCACTGCCCGAAGATAGCTGGGATGGGCTCCAGCACCCCCGCGACCCTACTAAGGATAAGCGGTGCAGATAATGGATGGATGGATGGATGTTCTCACATAAACACTGAGCACATTTCGTATGATGTCACGTGTCCTCTTCTGCGCATTAACCAACTCACAAAAAGATCAGATTTCACCCACAAAAATGGAAATCAGCGATAAGCTTTGTCGTGTGAACCAAGCTGTCTTTAAAATGCAGTATCTCAAAAAATAGTTGGAATATACAGATGATATCTACGTAGATTTTATTAAAAAACACACTATATCTTCATACCTGTCAACCTGTATGTTTTTGCCGTAGAAAGTACGTTTATTATGCATATTAAGACGTGTACGACGTACAAGAAAATCTGTACGGAAAAACGCAAATTTGTCAATTATGGGTACAATCCGGTATACACCGACTATCACGAAACGGCAAATCAATCAAGTCAAACGAGTTCGCCGTGGAAGCCTCTATCTCGGTATTGTTGTTTTCGTTGCAAACGAAGCGAGCGGTTTGATGTAGTGAAAGGAAGTCCGTCTCTTTTTAGAGAACGGGCTTTTTCGGCTCAACTCATTAAAGAGAGCCGGCTCTCAAACTGCTCACTTGCTTTGATGCATTATATTACAAATTATTATGTTGTATAAAGAAATTAAGAAAAAAAAGGAAGTATAAAATGAGAAAATGAAAAAGACAGGTTTGTGGTTGTCCCTTTAATTACCAACAATAATCTAATACAGAAAATGAATTAATAATTTGAACAAGATAATGTATTATTCTACTTAATTATAATTGCATGTATTTTTTTTTCCTTCTACAGTGAACGTCCAAGCTACTTAATTTTTGAACTTTTTTATAATAAACCTCATTCATTTCGAGCAACTCAGGATCTCACAACAAAATGTTAATTAACAATATATATGATATAACGAACCACATGTACAATATAACATGTTAAAGTACATAAATAAACACGTTTGAAAAAAAATATGGTGTAAAATTATTTTGTATTTTAGAATAGAATAGAATATACCTTTATTGTCATTGTAACAAAATGGGTTGAACATATTGTGACAACGAAATTGGGCGTGGCACTCCTGTTTTACATTTAACAGTGAGGATAAAAGAAAACAAAGAAGATAAGGTTATAATTTACACAATATAAAGGAACAAAGAAGATAATGTTATGATTTATACAATATTTACACAAGAAATGTGGGCATGTAGGATGTTACATACAGTTTTGGGATCGTAAGGGAAAATACGACAGTTTGTAAGGGGGTGGAGCCGTGGAGGTTGACAGGTATGTATTTTCCAGTTTTGCTTATGTAAAAAATTGGGATTACCTTTAAAAACGACGGTGCGTGTCAAAAGCGGAAGTGACGCCATTGTTGTTGCATGCGCAGCGCAGCTGTCATGTGATAACAACTGCTGTGCCCAATCCGAAGCTCTCAGCAACTCCACCTAGCTCAAGTATAGTCTAACTCATTTTATGACGTCCAAATAAACCCAAACAAGAGTTGTATGTTTTTTGTCCCGGACAACCACGGCTGCTTTCTGCGGGGAAACCGGGAACCCGGAGCGTACGGGACGCTGCCATGGGTTGTTGTTACAGCAGCGACAACGAGTCAGCAGACCAGGTAGTTAGCCGCTTAGCTAGCTAACACTAGCCCCATAGATTTTAGTCTGTGATTGGAAGTGCTTAAAATGAATTTGGGGGGCAAATGTTTTCTAATGAGAGGGAGGTGACTCTCTTGTAACTGATTTTTTTTCTATATGTTAACGTATAAACCCATGTAGATTGCTCAGTGACGGCCTAACACTAGCACTCGGCGTAAATGCTGAAGCTAAAAGGAAGCTGTCACGAGTTGCCTGGCGATGTCAATTACGGTACTACTAAAATGCAGATAGTCACAGGCAGCGGGTTTTGTTTTAAAACGAGAAGTTACTTTTAGTGACAGGTCCTCTTTCGTCTAGCGTGTCACAAGATTATTTAAAGTTCCCACATTTGTGTGGTACCGTGTGACTTAAGTTCTTCTTCCAATTGTGTTGTCGGTCATCGGCTTTATACGTTCTTTGGGCAAAGGAAGTCAGGCAGACGACTAAAATTATGAATTTATAGGAGCTGTGTGTGTTATTTAACGCCTCTATTCAGGAAACTATTTAATCCATTCAAAATATGATTTAACGAAAAATACACACATTTGCTCCCCTTGCAATTGCCCCCCCCCCTTGTTAACTATCGGTGGGACGTGTTTTCACTCATTTTTGAAGGCCTACAGAAAATGCAACTCTGTCGCTATATAGGTATAGAACACATTAAAAGACAGATTGAACCATCCTCTTTCATTAGAAGTGATAGTATGTTTCTAGCCTTTACCATTGTGTATTAAACAAGTTTAAAATTACTAAGTTTCTTGAAAATACCCGTTTCCAAGAAAACTTTTGAGAAAACCCATGTGAAAGGATGCATTTCAAGAATAACTTGTACTTTCGTTTATATATATATATATATATATATATATATTGTTGATACCTACTATATTTAAACAATTGTCCCTAAACACAAGGGAACTTTGCTTGCAAAATATTCTTTTACTTCAAGAACACTGAGCTTATGCCTGATTGATGCATGATCATAGCAAGAACTTTTCTGACCCCTCCTTTAAACCTTAAGGAAGATGACGAGCAAATGCAATTTGCTCTGTTGCAACGGCGAGCAACAATGATAACTGCACAAAAATCACTTCTGTGTTGCAAACTGTCACTATTCACCACAAAAAAACTGAAACTCTTGCAAACACACTACCTCATACAGATGTAAAATTTTACTCACGCCTATGCTTACTTTGCACAATGTTGCCTATTTTTGCACTACCGCTTTTGCACTAATATGATCCCAAAACTGTATGTAAACACCAATGTAAATATCTTCTGACTCTACATGCCCACACTTTCTTGTGTAAATTACCTTTTTTGTTTTTTTTAAATTCTCTCATTAAAATGTGAAACTGGAGTGCCACATCCAATTTCGTTGTCACAATATGTTCAACCCATTTTGTAACAATGATAATAAAGGTATATTCTATTCTATGCTATTCTGGTGTTGTATCTCGAAAGGGCTCACCATTTACTCGACGCAGCTTTTATTCGCTTTTTTTTCCCGGCATAGTCGTAAATATGTGCTTATTTTCGTAATTGCTAGGTTAATGTCCATTGTCAAAAGTCTCATGATCTGAAAACACGTGACTTAAACAGCTTCAGGTGTATGGGGTCACGGCACGTTTGGCGTTCTGGAGCCAAAGTCCCACTCTGTAGGCACCAGGTTAAGCCTGCAGCTTCAAATCCGGTGCGGCTTGTACAAAGACGAAGTAGTTTTGTTCTTGAATTTGAACATGCAGCTTAATCAGGTGCGCTCCATAGTTCTGAATTAGCGGTACTTACTGGTTGGAAATCTTGGCCTTTCAGGTTTTGAATGAGTGTTCATAATGTCAACCTCACATTGGTTTACAATTACTGGTTCAGGTGACTTTGAAAATTGCAGGTAAATATAATAAGATAAAATGTTCATGTTTTTCCATTTTTTTAATTTAAGGATAATGAACGCAAGCCACTGATTACGCACCCCAACCCGGTCAGCAAACCCCCAAATGGCTCCGACTGGATCACTCCCACTGTCCCGTCGGCTCGAACAGATGAACAAGCCCTTCTCACGTCCATCCTTACCAAAACTGCACAGTCAGTTTGGAATCCACCAAAGCACTATTACAAGAGGTAAAGAGGCGAATCAATACAAAGTGTGTTTGTTTTGCAGGAACATCATCGACGTGTCTGCAGCTGACTCCGTCATGATGGAGCCACATGAATATATGGACAAAGCTCGGCAATACAGGTAAACTTCTATAAAGTTTGGCCTTAACCTCTGCCTGGTTATTTAATCTTACTTGCTTTACTAAAAATGAAAATCAGAAGACACCATATTCTAATTTTATATTGATCGTATATTTCGGACTTTAAGTCGGACCGGGGTTTAAGTCGCATTTTAGGGGGACATGTTTTCGGTCAAATCCAACACCAAAAACAATCCATCCGCTTCTATGTTGCATACGTCAGACTCATCGTCACCCCCGCTTTCTATGTTTCACTATTTTGAGTTTGTAATCTGCAGAATATTTTTTGTGCCTTTTTGTTCAGTTGTTTTCATAAAAAAATCGGTGTCGTGTAGAAAAATATCCGGAGGTGTGGGTTGGGGTTGTCACACTCAGCTTCACCAGTGTACCATTATGTGACCCAATGGTCTTAACTGGCTCCAAACTGGATACGCTTGCTTGTAGATTAGAATACCTAGCGGTTCAGCTACAGTATTCTATCTAATATCTAAGAGGCCTTATCTAACACTTCCAAGCTTGTTTAAAGATTGCCTGAGTTTGTAAAACCACTTACCGTATTTTCCGGTCTATAAGTCGCTCTTGAGTACAAGTCGCGCCAGCCAAAAATTGCATAATTAGGAAGGAAAAAAGATACATGTCACATTTTGGGGGGAAATTTACATTGGCATACATTTTCAGAAAAACCCGATTTTGAATGAGAAAACACCCTGCAGATCTGGAGAATTGACAAGAAATCATTGAAATCACATATTGATCAATGTAACACAGTTTGTGGCGATGTCTAAATAATACACCCACATTCTCAGTTCAGGAGATGTGGCCTAATTGCCCCTAGAGGTCACTGTCTTAGTCAATTTACCGGTTTCCCTGACAAGTAACCTCTGGTGGTGATCAGATTGTCAATTGCTATGATGTGCCAAAATAATTTGCATGTAAAGGAAATGTTTTTGTTTTACCTTTCAGTACAAAACTTGCGGTTTTCAGCAGCAGTATGCCCCAGAAGAAAGCCCTGGCTCTACCCTCTCTCACTAGCCAGCCCCACCAAGTGCTCGCCAGCGACCTGGTGCCGTACTCTGATGTTCAGCAGGTATTTCACTTCTATGTATCATGATTCACAGCCCTCTTCGCTTGTCATTCTTTGAAATTCTGCAGGGCATTTAATGCAGTTGTCCCAACCACCGGGCCACTTAGCACCAGGACGCACGAAAAGAAAAAAAAAATTGCCTTATTTTTTCTTAAACCGTATTTATCGATGTAGAACAGACATGTTTTTCTCCAAAAAATGAACTCAGTTTGGGTGCTCCTTTTTCATGGAGGTTTTATGAAAAATATCGTTTGATGCAATGGCAATCGAACCCGGATTGCGGCGGTGAGAAAGTTGAAATCCAACTACTACATTACTAGGGATGTGGATGACATGGGAAAATGCGTTTGAATTCATCTCATCACACTATTTTTTTCTCACAGTACCACATTGTTCAATATGTAGGGCTGTGATTGAACTCCATTATTGACAATGTAAACCATGAACACAATACCCCCTAAAATTTCCCATGTATTTATTTAATGTTCTTCAAAGTCTGATTCATCATTCGGGGTTCGTACGGGTGCTTGAAATGTTTGAGAATGCTTTAACTTTATTGGTGTGTTTTTAAGGGTAGAAAAGTGCTTGAATTTTGGGGGAAGTGCTTGTAAATGTTTGAATAGCTTTGCTTTTCCATTGGAATTTTTCTTCCCTCGTGTTGAACTGCAACTGGCATTAGTTTGTACTGCATTGTCCTATGACGCTTATCGCTCCCTATGGGTCTAAGCCATGGGGACAGGTGCATGATACACCTCAACAGATTAAAAATTTGTATTGTATTTTACATATCGACTTTTTGCGTTTATTCATCTTTCAGTAATGTACCGTGATTACAATAGTGTAATAACGAGATACAACCTAAAACATTTTCCTATGTCATCTACATCCCTAGTGGTAACACAGTGGATTATTATATTTCTGTTATTATTACTAATTATATTTTTTAGGCCGGGATGACATTTTTTAGACCGGTCTGTGGTACAGAAAAGGTTGCTGACCACTGATTTAATGTAAAACTGAGAACTAATCAGTGAGATGCTTTGTTTCTTTTTGTAGGCACTTTGGAAATGAGTATAATAGCTCACCTTTTTTTCTTTTTTAAGGTATCCAAGATAGCAGCATATGCCTACAGTGCAATTTCTCAAATCAAAGTGGATGCTAAAGAAGAACTTGTGGTCCAGTTTGCCATTCCTTGATCCAACAAGTCTGGCCCGTGCATCGCTCCTTATCATTTGAGTCTGTCCTTAACAGGCCTGCAATCTCACCCACTTCTCCACCTATAGACAATGCGACGTAACACCACAAAGGCCATTTCGTTACACTTTACAAAACTGTTCATCAGGGAATTCTACTGCCATCGAAACTGGGCACACCTGTTAATTGACTATTCTCAAAATTGGCCTACGGAATCAGTTTAAGACAAAATAAAATATGGTAGACCTCTCCTCCCATCTGTTCTTTGTTACAAATCATTTCATTTGGGTTGGGATATCCATCGAAAGTTGATAGAAAATTTGTCAATGGTAACCATTTCAAGTTTAAAAAAAAAAAAAAAACTCCCAACGTGGTTTTCTGTAAGGCTTATTTATTGGCCAATTTTGTGTGTCTCCATCAATATGATGTTGGCTTAACTACGCTGAAGCTCCATACAGATTCTAATCCCCAAAACTGTAAAGCACTGAAGGCCTACGGTTCGGAGGGAGGGAGTGAGGGAGGGATGGATGTGTATTTTTATTTTCTACATTCTTTGTACAGAATTTCCTGGCTAATTCTCAAGCCAAAATGATTGTAGAAGGTGTTATTTGTATAAGGTCCACAATTGGCTGTGATCTGGGCTGATGACAACCGTTTTTATGAAAGCTAACAACAATTTGTAGGCTGTTTTTCAGCCTCAAATGAAGGTTTTTCGCTGCAGATAGTAATATGAGTGATATGTTCACATTAATCCAAACTAAACGTTGTAGCAGAGTGGGAAGAGCGATATAAATCATTTGTACCACAACAGATCAAATGATCCAAGAACTTATTTATTATTATGTGTCTTTAAACATATTGCTTCAGAAAGAGCACGGTGAGATGCTCTTAAGGGATCTTGTGCAAGGCTGTGAATGTTGAGCCGCTGGAGCTTTTTGCAATGGGTTCTTGGCATTTCCCCCGATATTTTTGTTTTTGGGATACGTAAAACTACCTGAAATATTTTTGTAATATTTTGCCGTAGTACCAAAAAATGTTTTGTTTTCATTAAAGACTTTCAACAGGTATGGTGTTTTGTAAGTGTAATGTTTCACGTCTTTATTTTTACCATTTTAAAAAAATTGCAATTAATGATTATCAAACAATACTAACATGATGAACACAGAACAACAAATGCTTATCGTTCGGTTTATGGAAAGACTGACTTATAGCTTTTTGTTTTTCCTTCACTGTTATCAACCTGTGGCATCTTTACTCAAATATCTCAGCTCACGTATGCACTTAACAGGAAAAACAGATCTTGTGTATTTATATCGCCCTTAATCACAAGGAGTTTTAAAGGGCTGCACAGATTATTGCAAACTACAAACTATTATTACAACATCTCCTGATTTAAAACCTACATGAGGGCAAGGAAAAACTCTAAAACTTCAATTTTACTAAACAGAATTTAAATGACGTTGTAATTGTATACCAATTATCCATTTATTCGGATATTAAGTCCATAATATTAAGTCCAAAGTTCACCACCATTTTCAAAACAAGATTATCCTCATTCGAATATTTACCACCAACAGCAGGGTTTGTACAGGTCCTAAAAACCTTGAAAATGCTTATATTTTTAATGTGCTTTCAAGGCTCAGGTCATCTTAAAAATGACGCCAACACTGTTTTCTGGTGGCTTTGCCTTGCCATTGCATTTCTTCTTCCCTCGTGATTCACTGCAGCTGGCATTAGTTTTTATAAAGCGTCGTCGCTTCATGCAGTACGCGCCCAAGAGGACCAGCGCATGCTACACCTTAACAAGGCACTCTGAAACGTGTCAATTAGGGTAAATTTATTATGGGCCATGCAAAAGAATTATGGTAGCGATTCCCATTGATAAATTGTAATGGGAAGAAGTTCCTGCAACTGAACATGTAAGCTACATATTACTCATTTTACCCAACAGTTTTGGGGGAAATAACGTCACTAACCTCCATTTTGTTGATATTTTCGGACTGACCAGAGAAGAACAGGAACTTGGGACATCTGGTCAAAGAACTAGCCCAGTATGGGACAGAAATCAGCTCAGAAAATAAACTAAAGTAATGACAAGGAACCTCCAAGGAATCACCACAAACATCTACATGGTCAAGATAGTTCAAACCACTGCTGCCAGACTTAAACCCACCTGGAGGGACAATAACACACACAAAAAAGTGCTGTTTTTTTCCATCCTCCTCTTCGCTTGGGAGTTTTGGACCCTCACAGCATAAATGGACAAGGAAATCTAGGCCTTGGAGATGTGATGCCACAGGAAACTTCTAGGAATCCCCTACTTACTCCATGTGACAAACAAACATTGGGCCTTACGAAGTATTGTGTGAAAACTGTAGTGGTTTGGTCACATCACAAGATCAACAGGACTGGCCATGATTATTCTCCAGGGCACAGTCAGAAGGGGTCAGGAAGAGAGTAAGACTGAGAAAGAATTGAGACACATCATCATGAAACTTTGCTGGCAACTTTGCCACGACCCAAACATGGGCAAGCAACCATGAGCGGTGGAGAATGCTCCTTGGTGCCCGATGACCCGGGCGTTATTGAAAACAATAAAATTCTCAAAGTAAGGATGACTGTATGGAGAACTAAAACTGCCAAAATGAGGAGTCAAGGGAAAGAAACATTAACATTTAAGCCTTTTCAAGGTTTTTAGCACCTGTACAAACCCTGCAGTTGGTGGTAAATATTCAAATGAGAATAATCGTATTTTGTAAAATTGTGAACTTTGGACTTTGAATGTACTTTTGAAAATCCATCCATCCATTATCTGCACCGCAGAGTATCTGTAACATTATCTGTATCCTCAGTAGGATAGCGGGGGTGCTGGAGCCCATCCTATCTGTCTTCAGGCAGTGGGTAGGGGACACCCTGAACTCTTTGCCAGTCACAGGGCACACAGAGACAGACAATTTGCTCGCTCATTCACACCTAGGGATGTGGGAGAAAACCGGAGTGCCCGGGGGAATCCCACGCAAGCACGGGGAGAACATGCAAACTCCACACACGATGTTCGATCTCATGACCTCTGAACTGTGCAGCACATGCGCTAACCAATGTGCTGCCGTGCTGCCACACTTTTGAAAATATTCTTGAAAATTAATATTCATCCGAATAAATGGATCATCTGTATACAAATACAATGTCATTCAAATTCTGTTTAGTAACATTGAGGTTTTTGAGTTTTTCCTTGCCCTCATGTAGGTTTTAGATCAGGGGATGGTGTCATAATAGTCTGTGGTTGGCAATAATCTGTAGTCTGTGCAGCCCTTTGAGACTCCTTGTGGTTAAGGGCTTCACAAATAAACATGACTCGACTTGACTACTATTTATTTATAAAAAAACAATATTGATTTGAATAAAATGCAAAATTACATGAACTATCATATAAACATACGTTTGGTAGGTCAAATCAAGAGACAGCAGCCTTCTCACTTTTATGGATTAAGAATACAACTTCAAGTCACTGTACCGGTACATGAAACAGAATGCTTCTCTTCGAGGTGGTCGGGATTTGGAACCCGTCAATGAAGTTTCGCATCATGTGGTTTGGCTTGGTTTCGACTGTGGTGCCATATCTGTGCCAAGGCTCTCTCCTGCGGTGTCACCACGCTGAAGTCCATCGTCTTTAATCCTCGCAGAGTAGTTATCACGTGAGTCCTTCACACAAAGACGCATCAGTATGTTCATTTTATGGTTTAGATAAGAGGTCTCAAACACTAGCCTGCAGTTGGCTCTTGGCTAATAGTCTCTTAAATTGTTTTAAAATGTGGTTTTGGTTGTTTTTTGGGTCGTTTTTCAGTCATTCTTTTGGTAATTTTTTCATTCAATATTAGGTTTGTTCTGTGGTCACTTTTCAGTTGTTTTAACTATTCTTTTTTTGTCATTTTTTTCATCACCTTTTGTCATTTTTCATTGTTTTTTTGTTTTCATTTTCATACTTTTGAGTAACGTGCTTTTTTACTAGTTTCAGTACTTCTACAAACACTTTTTCATTCTGTTTGGTTATTTTTCATACTATTTAAGTCTGTTGCATTACTTTTCACACTTTTCAATACCTTTTGTACTTTTTGTATACTTTTCAGTACGTTTTCAGTTTTTCATACTTTTTAGATATTTTCCAAATTTTTACATTTTAGGTTCTTAGGTACTTTTTATTTTTTTTGTCATTTTCTCAGCATTTATTGGGTCGTTTTGGTCATTTTGGTACATTTTCTGTGGTTTTTCAGTCTAATTTGCGGCCCCTTCTCAAGGTTTATTCATTTTCCTCGTGTTGAGGTTTTTCCTTGCCCTCATATAGGATTTAGATCAGGGGACGGTGTCATAATAGTCTGTGGTATCCTATAATATGTGGTCTGTGCAGCCCTTTGAGACTTATTTTGATTAAGGGATATACAAATAAACATGACTTGACTTGACTAATTTGTTTTTAGGTTTTTTTGTCTCTTTTTTTTTTTTTTAATCGCTTTGTCGTTTTTGTAATCACTTTCGTACTTTGGAGTAATATGCACGTTTTTCATACTAATCGGAACTTTAATGCTTTGCAGTACTGTTTCATACTACTTAAGTATTTTTCACAATTTTCACTAATTTTTGTAAATTTTCAGTACCTTTTCAGTTATTGTTGAGATTTTTTGTTCGACCATTTTTCAAATGTTGACATTTTAAGGAATATTTTGGGTTATTCTTTGTTTTTCCGGGCGTTTTTTGGGGTTGTTTTTGGGGCATTCTTTCGTTGTAATTTTAAGACTGTTTTTGATTATTTTTCAGTCGCTTTGTGGTTATTTTTGGCATGTTTTCTATGAGAAGGGAATAAACAAGATACGCCATGTTTAGAACAGTTCATGTTTACTGTACTATTTATGTTTGGAAA
This sequence comes from Urocampus carinirostris, assembly GCF_059441175.1. Lineage (NCBI taxonomy): Eukaryota > Metazoa > Chordata > Actinopteri > Syngnathiformes > Syngnathidae > Urocampus > Urocampus carinirostris. The sequence goes on along the minus strand of NC_142358.1, from coordinate 19,400,617 downwards.
GTTAAAGAAATGTTAATACAGGCAATTGAACTGATTTTTTTCTAGTTAGCAACTATATGTGGTTTCTTCAGTCTTTTATATCTCCTATGTTATTATTTTATTCATCCATTCCTGATTGATTGATTTCTTTGCTTTTTTTCAATCTTATTTTGTGTTAAGGTAAATATATTTAAGAACACTGGTATATCAGAGTTTTTAGTGTGAAAATCCTGACGTGGCCCAACCTCACCAAGCCTGTTTCCAGCAGCCCCGAGGTAAATTGAGTTTGAGAATTCTGGTTTGAATAAATAAACAAAGTAGTATTTCTTGTATAAAAGAATGGAATTTACAATGACTTAATCCAAAAACAAAGTAAATGAAACATTAAAAAAAAGAAAAACATGATGCTGGAGTGTATGAATGGATTTTTAACCTGTACATCTTGTTTGCTTCAATGACATTTCCATGTAGAGTGATGGTGTGCAGATGTAGGAGACTTTGAAGCTTGTCTACCTCTGATAAAGTGACAATCCTGTTGCCATGAAGATACAACACTCGCAGTTGTGGCAGATCACATAAAACCTAAAACACACACGTTTTGACACCAAGCATTTGATTATAGAAAAAGCCATAGAAGTAAACATATAAAAACTTTTCTCACTTTGTCAATATTGGGGATCTGGTTGAACGAAAGGTCTAACCAGGCGAGTAATGATGGTTGAGCTAGGAAGTGGCTGATTATCTTGTGTAGATCATGAAGGTTTGAAATTTGGTTATTATTTAGACGAAAGGCACCACTTTCAAATTTCCCCACTGGATTTCTCCTCAGAGGCCGCAGACCCTTGATTGGTTCTTCTGAAAATGCATCTGAAACGTAGATAGGAAAAGGACCTCAGGAACGGAAGTCATGGGCCATACATTAGGGGTCGGCGATACTTTAGGTATTGACCCGATCTAAGTAAATACAGGAAAGTATCGATCAATATCGATCCAATACTTTTTGCTTGTAAAAGTAATGATCATTGAATGATTGAACACTTACCCCTTGAATTTATAATTTTGATAAACACAGCAAAAATATTTTAGGTACCCAAAAATGTTTCTATTATTATTGAATAACTACATTGCAAACTTTAAAGGGGATTTTTTTTTAAAATATTTATATTTCAACTGTTTCAGTACAAAGTCAAGAATCAAGCCAAAAATGCAGCATCCATCCATTATCTGCACCGTTTATCCTCAGTAGGGTTGCGGGGGCGCGGGAGCCCAGCTTTCTTCGGAAAGTCGGCAGGGGACACCCTGAACTGGTTGCCAGGAGTCACAGAGACAGACCACTCACTCGCTCATTCACACCTAGGGACAATTTGGACCGGGCAATTGACTTGACATACATGTTTCTCGGAATGTGGGAGGAAACCTGAGTGCCCAGAGGAAACCCAAGCACGGGGACTAACATGCAAACTCCGCACAGGAAGGCCGGCAGCTGGTTCCGGTCCCATGACCTCCGAACTGTGCCGCGGATGCTCTAACCACTCCGCTGCTCCAAAAAGCAGGATTGTGACCAAAAAAAAAAAAATAATAATTACTGAATAACAATGTCAAAAGAACAACTAAAGTACCTTCCATTGCACAATATTCTGAAAATGAAGCCAATGATGCAAATGAAGTATCAGCTGTCTCTCATTGGCTCTATTGCCTTAGTGACAATGGATTTACAGGTTTTTGTTCAGGAACAGTAAAGTGTTAACAATTTTGGTTGCAGCTCGTTGCTCATTTTCTTATGTGTTTGTGTCAATTTGTTGTGTTGCCACAATAGCAGAACTTTTTACCACACAAATGAGCACCTAGCATTGTCGTCCTCCGTAGTTGGAAAAAAAATCCACACCACGCTGCGCTATCTATTTAGTAATCAAATCCAATACTTAAAGGTCAATTTCAAGATGGCGGAGCACGGGTGCAGCGGCTAATGGCTCTCAAGCTTGTTTTAAATTTCTTAACCATTTCTTATTTATCTTACTTTCCCTTACAGGCTTAGGGACAGCTTCTTCACCAGGGTCATTGCAACCCTAAGCAAATGCCAGAAACTGTGAAAACAAATCTTGCAACTAATTGGGGTTTATTTCTCTTTTTGTTATTGCCAAATGAAAATTTTTTAAAAAGAAAGAAATTAAAACATATTTTTATATAAAATATACCTTGTGAATTATATTGGTCTTTTTTAAAATGGCTGCTGCTAAATGTTATTGCACTTATTTTCAATGCACTTTTGTTATCATGCACTATTCTTCTTCATTGTATTATTATTGTTATTTTATCTTAGACCAGTTTTTCTAAGCACTATGTTTTTTTGTTTTGTTTTTTTCCCCAATTATCCTGAGAGTTTTTATTTTTTATTCTCTTCTTTATATTATATTACAAGTTTTATTCTAGAGTGCCATGTCTAATCCCGTTGCATACAATGTTTCACAATGTTGATTTCAATGACAAAAAGACAATTGTAATTCAATTTGCTTCTGTATTTTTTGATAGGGGTCAACGGAGGGATTTGGCCCTCTCTTTTGCCTGGCAAGCAAAATGTAGCAGCAGGCAGGGCAGAGAGAGGTGCTAAAAGTGTCCTTGTCAGTCACACACTCTGGCGTTCACCTAGAGCAGGGGTGTCAAACTCATTTTACCTCGGGGGCCACACAATAGAACAAACATTCTCTCTGGGGCTGGACTACTAGATTAGAGAGAAAGAAAGAGAGATTAAAAAATAAGAGAAAGAGGCGGAGAGAAAAAGCAAGAGGGTGGGACAAAGAAAGAGAAAAAGTGAGAAAGACAGAGAGAGAAAAAAGAGAGAGTGAGAGAGAGCGAGAGAGAGCGAATAAATGTAAGAAGCATAAGAGATAAAAAGAGAAAGAGTGAGAGAGGGGAGAAGAAAGAGAGAAATAAAAATAACCAAAGAGAAAGAGAGAAGGAGAGAAAAGAAGGAGAGAAAGAGTGAATGGGAAAGCAAGAGAGAAAGACAGAAGAGAGAGAAAAGGACAAATTGAAGAAAGCAAAAGAAGGTAAAAAGACACAGAGAAATAGTCAAAGAGGAACAAAGAGAGAGAAAAAGAAAAACAGAGAACAAAAGAGAGGGAGATAGAAAATGGGAGGAAGAGAGAGAGAGAGAGTGAGAAATGGGGAGAAAGAGAGAAACAAATATAAGTACAGCGTTTGTGACAGGGAACCTGGCTTTGGCAACATCAAGTGGACATATTTCAACCTGCACCTTGTTTTTCTCTTGCACTTCCCTCAGCGTTGTCTCGTGGGCCGGACTCAAGCCTTAAGCGGGCCTGGTCCGGCCCGCGGGCCGCCAGTTTGACAAAAATGACTTAGAGAATGACCGATGCATTGGGTGAAAGAGAAAAGGGCTGCGCTATCTACATCGAGAAGCGGTGCTTTGAGGAAATTGATGGAGGAGTGAAGTATCGATCCGAATCAGGTACTTGTTTAGTGTCGATAATATTGATATTTGGATCGATCTGCGCACATTTACCGTACGTAAGAAAAAGCAGTAACAGAGCTTGGAGAAACTGTACATGTAAAAGTGTCAATTAAATTTGTAAAATGTACATTATGTTTGTTTGTTTAATTTCCCTATTTCTTTAAGAAAAGACAGGAAGGAAAAGGGGAGAATTCTACCTACCTTCCAAGTTGCTGATCGCTTTAAAAGATAAATCCACTGGAGCTCCATACATAATCCTGTTTTATCTACTTTCCCCTGTGATAAAACACAAATTCGGTTGCGCTTATTCTAACCCAAGGAAAACCTTGTTAACAATTAGTTGAGATACGCGCAAGTTAACACACGCTTTGTTTATCGTTCAATCGACGCAGTTGAGTCTTTTGCAAAACAATTATTGCGGGGTTTGCTTACAACCTTGTCCCCTAAATCGTACATACAAATAGGCATTAACTGTTTATCGCACAAAAGCTAGAGTTACATTTTAACGCAGTGATGACCGTGCAGTTTACCCAATGCTGTCAACAGTCTGTTTCCATGGTGACGCACTCGGACAAGATTAGTTTTTAGTTTAGAAAGAAACGTACCAGTTATATTGTATACTAATATTGTATACTAATAAAATAAGTGTCTTAATTCACTTTTTGGGCAAATGCAAATATTTGACCGGAAACCGCTTCTTATTCAAAAACGCACAATCTGCACAACTGCCCAAGTCGGTAAAGATGTGTAGTTTGCGATTGAAACGGCCTTTTGAGCCAGCTCTTGGAAGTGAGCGAAGGGTGCCGGCTCCCCTCCACATCAAGAATCACTATTTCCCCCCCTTGTGCCTTTTTTTCCAACAGATTCCGTGTTGTTGACTTTACATTTTTCTGAGTGATGCATATAAAAAGTTACAGTTGTTTTGTATTTTATATTTTTCATGGAACATCTTTAAATTAAATTTAAATTTATGTTTACTGTTTTTCAGTGATAATGTGTTTGACCAATTAGCTTTTTCCACATAAAATAATAATAATAATAATAATAATTTCCTTGTATTGTCATTCTGTGTAACAATGTACACAGAACGAAATGTCGATTGCACCTGACCCGTTGTAGCGAGCCGATGCAGCCGCAGCCAACAGAGGGCGCCGCCGACCACTTTTTAAGTCTTAGGAATGACTCGGCCGGGGCGCGAACCACCGACCTCCCAAAATGTAAAGGTTATTCTTGTATTTCATAGTTTGTTTGTCGTTGCTCTGAGAAGTTAATATTTTCAAACTACAATTAGCGGTGTAGTGTGTTTTTCAGGAATTCTGTGTTGCTTTACTTTTGAGTTCCTACTATAAAAAGGGTTTCCCCTCTATTTTTCTAGGTTTTTACTTCCCTTTTTTTCTTTTCTTTTTTTAACCTCTTTTGGTACTTTTTCCTAACTTTTTCCTTCTTTTTTATTTTTACTTGCTATCACCGTATTCTATTATTATCTTCTTCTTTTGTTGGTATTTTTTTCAAACTTTTTCCCTCCTTGTCCTTTTTCTTTTTTATCTTTTTTTCTACTTTTTTGGTTTACTTTCCCCCCCAGCATTTTCTTATTCATTCTTGCTATTTTATTTCCTTTTTTTCCTTCTTTTGTTTCTTTTCATTATTTTTGTCAGTATTTTGCTTTATTTACCCCCCATCCCGCCCTTTTAAAGTCATTTTGTGCATACATAATAAGCGTTAATCTATTTATTAAAGTCACAAAAACAATCTAAAGAGCCATTTGGGAGCTGAAAGAACGGCTCTTTTTAGTGAGCCGGACAAAAAAATACGGTTTTCGAAAAAGAGACGTAATTGCCATCACAGTAGATAGCAAAATAGATAAATAGCAGATAACAGCAGAAACAACATTTCTGCTTAACTCATACATTTGAATTGGGTCATTTATCTCCCGAGCAAGGCATTTTTTCCTTAAAAGTCCTAAAATGACTCAGACAATTATGGGTACTGTGACAAAACTTAATGCATTCAAACAGGAATTTTAACGCTTTTACAACACGACTGAATGTAATTCAAGTCAATCAAAAAGAAAATGCCCACTGTTCCAGATAGTAGATTACTGTACTAATCAATTAATTAAGCCTTCTATTCTGAATCATGTGATGTTAATTATATTTTGTTCGTCAAGATTTATTAAATAATTCTAAATTGTCTGTCAGCTTCCTTTCGTTGCTCCTTTCTGGATGTTCTTCCATACGTGTGCTTTCATATTCAAACATTTAACCAATCACACTTCAGCCCTTACTTTCTGCTAGGTTCAGGAATTTACCCAGGGGCCTTCTCAAAAAATCCTGAAGGCCTATTACAATAACATCAGTCTTCGAGAAACCTGTTGGTTTAGCCCAGTGATTTTCAACCACTGTACCGTGGCACACTAGTGTGCCGTGAGAGATCGTCAGGTATGCCGTGAGAAATTATCCAATGTCACTTTTTAAAATTTGAAATTTTATAAAACATTTATGAATCATTTTCTGCAAACATTACGTCATTGTCAAGTGTCTGTGCTGTAAAAACAGGGGCTAGTATAGATTATATTGTAATTAAACATACTGTTCAGTGTCATTTTAAAACATTTTTGATTAGTGGTGTGCAGCGAAATTTTTCCAATGTAAAAAAAAAAACTTGCCCTGGCTCAAAAAAGGTTGAAAAACACTAGATTAGCCAATCAGATTCCGAATTGACGTCAGAGCGCCTGCTAGCGGGCCATGAAAAACGTCACCAGTTTCACAAACTATGATTAGCCAGGGGGCAGTAATACACTAAAACATTTATTCCAACAGCCGTTAAACTAAGTACAGGTAAAATCGGGCCTAAAAGTTCCAGCTCGATCTGACCAGGGCCCGCGGGTATCTCAGTGTTAGCCAGCTCGAACCCGACAAATTAGCTTGATTTGAGGGGCCGAACCCGAAGCAAACCTTAATTTTTATATTTTATTTGTGAGGATTTGGATGGAGGACGAAAGCGGTCTCGCTGCCTTTTTTTTGTTAAATTATCCCTGCCTGTCATTGTCATTTTTTCTTTCTTCTTTGTGAAGGGTCCGCACCAGAAATTACTCCCCCTCACGCCTAAGGGTAAGTGGACACGCCAAGCGCGCAGACCGACCAAGCGCGCAGACCGACCAAGAGCGCGGATCCGTCATCGGTGGTGCCGTAAGAGGACGGAATTCATCGTACGGATCTTCCACAAAGAAAAAAAAACAAACAACAATGACGGGTCGATGATTTTTTCAAAAAAGGTCAGCAAGAGGGAAGTTCAACCTGGCCCCAACCCAAACTAAATGATTAACATTTTCGGCACAAGATTTCCCTTTAACTTGAAGACATCAAGCTGCACAAAGACAAATATTGTTGTGTTGATTAAATAGTGAAAGTTCAGACAACTTTGAGGCGAGCAAGCCTTTCGCAAGCAGGAAAAGGTCGTCCACTTTTCACCCTTGAGACAAGATCGTAAGCCTAGCGCAAGCTCGACCCGATCCAAATTCAGGTATTTTTGGGGCCAGCCCTTGCAGGTCATGACAGCCCAACAATGCTGTCGTTTTTTTTCCTAAAAAGATTGACGATGGGTTTAGACTATTTTGGAAATATATTGTGCTTGGAATATATGACTCTGATTACTTTAAATTAAAGCAGAAATGAACCTTTATTGGCAATCAGTGTAACTATAGCTAAATTCTACGATCGCAAGTGCAAATTTACGGGTGGAAAAATCTATTTTTATCCCCTTTCAATGTGAACTAAAACAATACATTTGGTTGATAAAGCTTTCCCACAACCAGAACGCATTTAAAACTAACACTATCTGTGAGCATTTCGGTATTTTTATGTAACTTATCTGTTCCCCCAGACATGTTTGTTTATTTAAAGTTTCTTGTCATTTGGATTTTTAGTACAGTTTGGTTCTAATGTTAACTAACGTAACATGCGAAAGTTTTATGCCTTTTGTTCAATAAAGCATTTAAAAACAGCACAACTTTCAAACCACTTCCGGACCTACATCCAATCAGAGTAGTACCTTTTGACTCCCGTCCTTTAGAGAAATCTGATTGGTGTATTCAAATTCTGGTGCACCTACTTTAAAAAAAGTGTTTATGGTGGAGTTATTACGACGGTTGAGCTGTGATTAGTCGTGAATGTCGTGGAATTGGGTTGACGTATTGGTTTATTATCTGGGTAAATCGACTTGTATACAGTCAATTTACTTTCATAGAGACCAACGAAGAAGTTAATCAATGTTAACTTGCGGTGTTAACAGAAAACAGCAATTTTGCCGTGGCAGTGTATGGTAAGTCATTATCTTTTCTGACGATATCCAGTCTTTTCCCCCAGTCAAGTTATGTTTATTTGTATAGCCCTTAATCACAAGACGTCTCTAAGGGCAGTACAGGCCAACATCTAGCCGTAATGTCCCATTTCAATCGGGGCGTAAAGGCTCTACTTAGTTGGGTAAGTAATCCCCGTCTTTCTCATTACACAATTTAAACGTTTTGATCTGACTTCAGTCGTGTCGGGTTTTCAGGTCAATAATCTTGCATTGGCCCAACAAGAAATCACCATCGAAGAGTTACAAGATGGAGAGATCCTTCTTCTTATTGTCAACAAGCTGTAAGTGCAATCTTCATTTGGAACTAAAGTGACAGGATTTAGTCTTGCATGTTTTGGAGCAGTGGTTCTTCATGGCTATCAGTTTCATAGGTGCAGTCACCGGACCGTATTTCATGTAAAGTGAAATATGACTTTAATTTTCTAATTCAAGACTTAGTTTTTCTACTGGTGCAGAACAAAACCAACATAGTGCATGAACTGCAAAACAGTGTGACTGCTGTTGCGATTTTGAGAACGGTTCAGGTATGCCTTGCTTCACCTCGGCAATTGCTATTTTCATTTTATTTTCTGTTCTTTTTTATTGTTTTTATGTTCGGCATTCTCAAAGGATAACTTGTAAATATTAATTCTTCAAAGCTTTTTGGAATTAATTGGATACATTTCCATTTGTTGACACTAAAATGTCTAAAGCGTTGTTTTTCTGAATAGTTGAAATTTTGTGGAGTTGTATTGAACATGGCAGTACGGCAGCGCAGTGGTTAGCGCATGTGCGGCACAGATCTGAGGTCATGAGATCGAACCTACTGTGTGGAGTTTGCATGTTCTCCCCGTGCTTGCGTGGGTTTCCTCCCACATCCCAAAAACCTACATGTCAGGTTAATTGGCCGGTCAATATTGTCCCTTGGTGTGAATGGGCGAGTGAGTTGTCTGTCTCTGTGTGCCCTGCGACTGGCTGGCAACCAGTTCAGGGTGTCCCCTGCCCACTGCCCGAAGACGGCTGGGATGGGCTCCATCACCCCCGCGACCCTACTGAGGATAAGCGGTGCAGATAATGGATGGATGGATGTATTGAACATATATGTCCGACCACCTTCGCGGCAGAGGCTCCACGGAATCCCTGAGACTGACTCACTGAACCCCTAGGTTGAACACTGTTTGGGAGGTTTCCCTCCTTGCACAGAGCCAAATCCATTCCAAAAGGTTGCTTTTAATGCTTGCTAATTCATTACTACAGGGCTGTAATTTTTGTCTTGAATTTAGCCTTGAGTTAATTTAATTAAGTGGGAAATTATAATAAACACAAGAAAAAGCAATAAATCTTTTTATTTAACGCACTGCAATTTTGTGGCACAATTGGATAAAAATGTTATCTAAAACCTTTCGGGCACAGTGATCGGTCAGTAGAGACTTAAATCCGTACCTAAACCTCAGTCCATTTCTTTAGGAACCGGCAATAATTAATATATTCAATAACTATTCTTTTTATCCCTGTAAACCGGGAACAGTAAAGAAATCACATATAATGTCCTTTTTGTGAAGTACATTAAGTGGTTAACCACAAAAGCACATAATGATTCTCAAATGTTGGAATTTGTTTTCACTGACATTTTGTTCTTCGGACTGCATGCATTTTATTTGAAATATGTTTGTCAGGCACAGTCTGGAATAATGTGCAAGCTCTCTTTTTTTTCCCATACATTTATAAAATGTACAATGCATGTCTTTAAAAGCGCTCTACCCAAATGTTGCTCAAATCTTACTGAGGGCTGTTGCTCTGTTTCATTCAACTGTCCGGCGTGCTCTAAACGTTTGTGCGTCAACGAGGTACTGCAATGATACGCATGGTCTTTTTTGAAAACCTTGTTAATATTTTTTTCATTTGTTGCACCCAGGCTAAAATGCTCCAAAACTTTAGATTTGGTACGAATATTGAATGTTAATGCTATCATTTCTGTATGTTACTGCTCGAGAGAGACGCTGTTGCGCATAAGGAACCCTCAGCAGAAAATATAATGATGCCTCTTGCCGTTTGAAAAACGTGTCTGGAGACTATAGTAGACAATGGAATTCTTAGTTGGCTATCTCTAATATAGATTTTTTTCCACAGTGTTGACTAATCATCGCAGCACTACATTAGTATTGTGTGTATGAGAATGGAAACCTCACAAATCTGCAGGATTTGAACGTAGAGGACCAAAGTTTTAAATGGTGACGTAGATTAGTGTTTCTCAACTGGTGAGTCGCGGGCCTTTGCATTGACAAGAAAATGCTAAGACATTTTTTTCTGGGGATAATTTCCACTCCTTAACAGTGCTGGGCGTGTTACTGAAAAGCATGAAGCCGTTAAACCTGAAGCGCCATTTGGAAACGACACACTCAAACATAAACCTGAAGAATACAATTTTTAAGACCTGAGGACATCGCAAGTGACTACTTGTTCGTGTTGGAATGAAGAACAGGCACCACGTGCATTTTAGCAGGTGGCACATTGGATTGCGAAGTTAACAAAGCAACTCAACATTGCAGAGCATCGTATCTTCCCTGCATCCATAAACATGGTCAGAGAGGTTTTTGATCAAACGGCTGCTGTAAATCAAATAACAATACCATTGTCAAATGACACAAAGTCGGCAAATCGAAGACATACGACTGGTTGCATTAAAGCGGGTGGCCATTTTCCTTTACAAATGGATTAATCTACTGATGCAACAAATAAAACTGTTTTACTTGTTTAGGTGAGTTGTGTGTGACAGAGACTCAATTCTCTCTAAAAAGGTGCTCTTTACCACTACGACTGCAGAAGATTTTTATTACACCCGTTACACTTATGTAGATTAGTATTTGAGTTCAGTCTGCTTAAGCTGGGACATGTGCATCTTTATGCTGCCTCCATCAGAGCAAAAACTTATAAGTGGAATTATTTTTACTGTATATGTGTGGGTCGCGGGGCAGCACGGCGGCGCAGTGGTTAGCGCTTGTGCGGCACAGTTCATGTCATGGGAACCTGTCGTGGGTTCAAATCCAGCTCCAGACTTCCTGTGCGGAGTTTGTATGTTCTCCCCGTGCTTGCGTGGGTTTCCTCCGGGCACTCCGGTTTCCTCCCACGTTCCAAAAACATGCATTTCAGGTGAATTGGCCGGGTCCAAATTGTCCCTAGGTGTGAATGAGCGAATGAGTTGTCTGTCCCTGTGTGCCCTGCGATTGGCTGGCAACCAGTTCAGGGTGTCCCCTGCCCACTGCCCGGAGATGGCTGGGATGGGCTCCAGCCCCCCCGCGACCCTAATGAGGATAAGCGGTACGGCTGATGAGATGAGATGAGATGTGTGGGTCGCGTCTAGTAGTTAGGATGGGCGCTTGAACCAGACTAGTAAAAAAACACCTCTGTTGTATATTGCCTGTGTTGCTCACTACTACTTTTTTCCTTGTGTTTAATTTCAGGAAAAAGGAAGCCAAACAACCTCAAAATAATTCAAACGAGGAACGCTTAAGGATTGTCGCAGAATTTGTAGAAAGTGAGTTTTTTTCATCTGGGCATATTTTTAATCTGGTTTAAAAAAAAAAGAATGTTTTGGGCTGGCTAAATTTGTCTCCTCCCCCACTGGTCTCCTGGGAAGTCAGGTAAGCGTGTCACATGGATGTTGCTCCCATTTTACTTGACATACCAATGATCTTATTAAAAAGGAAAAATAAATAAGAATGCTGTTAACCTGAGAAATTTCATCTGGAAGTGTTTTTCCCCCACATCTATCAATGAACATGATTACTAGGTCTTCAGTTTTGCTTTCTCAGACCCACTGCTTTATTACACTAATTACATTAATAGATATATCTTGTTTTTTACAGATGATTGTAGATTCCGTTCTAGTAATGGTTCATCATTATCCTGGGACAACATAAAAAATGGTATCAACCTGACGCTGGAAATTGCAAAGGTATCTGTGAAGAAAGCAGTTTTATGGTTTATTGTATTTACTGTTTTTTTAATATAATTATACAGTGCGTAAAATGCTTTAATTTCAATACTGCTTTCTAGGGTTGAAAAGTGCTTTATATTTTGGGTGACATGCTTGTATATGCTTGAGTGTTGCCATGTTTCACAACAATTCTGCTTAAAAAGGACGCAAATACTGCTCTCTGGACGTTTTGCTTTGCAATTGAATTTCTTTTTTCCCTCGTGATTAATGGAAGCTCTCATTAGTTTGAATGGCATTGTGCTATGAAAAACTGTCTAACCCTGTTTTTTCTGCAGCTTCTTTTGTTGCTGGTGTATCATGACATGATGAATGACAGGTGCACCCTTCAAACCTTGGACTTTGAAGTGGAGGTAAGTGAGCCGAGTTATTATTGAACAACACCGATACTATGCTGTGTATTACTATTTTCCTTATTCGTTCATTCTGGTCACCTGAAATCATATTTCCTTCCTTACTTGTCAGAAAGAAATTGCAAATCTCACACTTTCGTATGTGACTGAGAGTGATGGATGTGTTTGTCTCAGCAGTAGCTTGGATGTCTACTTGATAAAGAAATGTAAGTCTCGCGTTGATTCATTTTCATTTTACTGCATGTGCCTCGTCCTATGGATGAAAATGTTTCTCTTCATCTTTCAGATTTGCCTGTGTCTCATGAGGATTTTCACCATTTAGTGAGTCCCTCTACCAGCAGTGTGTCAACAATTTCCCCACTCTCCGATCTAGACTCACCTGTATTCGCTAAGAAAGTTAAATTTTTGGATATGCATACAGTGGCATCATCATCTACCAGGTATCGTTGGTTATTGATGAAAATTTGATTTATTTCATTTCTCTATATGATATTTCTTATTATTTTTAGGTAGCCTCCACTGCAACAAACTTCACAAAACCCCGAATAACCAATAGCCCAGAAAACGTAAAAGGGATAACTGGTTAAAGCCAAGGCTTATTAATATTATGTTGGCTGGTTTGTGCTAAAACACACTATTGAATGGTGGTCGATTGGATAATTTTAATTTTTTTTTTTTTTCACACACATGGTGAATTTTGCTCTTCTCGCTAATCTGGGTCTGCTTTGTGGCATTATAGATAATAATTGCTTCCCTTAATTATGATTACAATTCCATTTATTAAGGGATTTTCAGAGTTGCGTGTGGTTTGAAATCCTTGAAAATGCATCAATTTTAATCTTGTGTTTTCAAGGATTGAAAAGTGCTTGGATTTTAGTTGAATTGCTTGTAAATGCTTGAAATGGTTCTTTCCTCTTGATTAACGGCTGCTGATTGTCCTAAGAAGCGTTATTGCCCCCTATGGGTTGAGCTCAATAGGACAGGTGCATGCTACACCTAAATGGCATTATGAAATGTTGTATTGGTGCAAGAATTATGTATCAATTATGGACATTTATTATGAGCCATATAACAAATTAAGGTAGCGTTTTCCAGTGCTAAATTGTAGTGGGAAGAACTTGATGCAACTGAAAACGTAAGCTAGATATTATTTTCATTTCATATTTATATTATGACAGATTTGTCTCAAAAACAAATGTAGTGTAACTTACTCAAGATCTAAAAAAATAATCATTGAAAATGCACAGGCAAAAACAAAATTGCATATATAAGTACATGATTAACAGTTTTTTTTTTTTTAAATCGATGGTATCGGAGCAATTTCAATTGGCTTTGAAAGTCATTAAAACGACTTTGAATTCGGCCATGAAATAGGCGGAGGAACCCTCAATAATAATAATAATAATAATAATAATAATTTCCTTGTATTGTCATTCTGTGTAACAATGTACACAGAACGAAATGTCGATTGCACCTGACCCGTTGTAGCGAGCCGATGCAGCCGCAGCCAACAGAGGGCGCCGCCGACCACTTATTGTGATCACTTAAAGAAATTGTGCTATGTCCCCGCTAATGCCAAGACCCCACCTACGCCTCTGTTCTGCCCCAAGTGTTCATTTAGGATTCTAGGTTCATCCTTAGTGATTTCAGTACAATATGCATGATGTCTTTTTCAGACACTCAACTTGTGATGTGAGATTTTGTCTCTTTTTTTATGTTTTATCTTTGCTTGGACTTAAAACAGACATTTGATGAATAGACATTTGAGGAATGTTGAAAATTTGTACAGATCTCAATTTAATGTACAAAGTTTTAGATTTGTCAAAGCCCTGTACATTTTGTTTGTATAGATCCTGTATTTTATCCAATAATGAGAAAAAAATGTTTAAATAATTGAACTTATTTAAAGCAAAGCAATATTTTCTTCTTTTCCACAGCAAATCCCCTCTTCACGATGTGATGAACACTCCCAAATTCCAGTTGAGGAAGATGCGCCGGCAGATGATCAAAGAGCGAGATTATCTAGATGGACTGGAGAAGGAGCTTATCAGCAAGATGAGTCTCATTTCACAAAAAGGTAGGTTGTTTAATTTACAACACTATTGTTTGTCTTGATGTTAAACGCATACTTATATAAGATCCATTTTTATGCTGCGGCACAGTATAGACATGCCATACAGAAGATTAACGTTCACTGGAGTTATACAGTGGTTGTGTGCTTTCCTTTTATATATAGATATTTTTTTTTCTCTTTGTTTTTCTCAGAATCTCATATCAACCAGTTGCAGTTTCGCCTGGACAAGATGAGAACTGAGCAAAGCGAAAATGAGCTTTCTACCAGGGAACAGATTCATGAACTTGAGACCAAGAATAGCTCGTAAGACCAACTGCTCCCTCTCAGCTCTCACAACACACACTGACTGAATGAGATTCTCAAGTATTTCAATGCTAGGCGTGTGTGTGTGTGTGTGTGTGTGTGTGTGAGTGTGTGTGTGTGTGTGTCTGTTGCGGGTTGTATACAGGTTACATTTTAATAATTATTGAAGAAACCTTGTGCTATGGGTAATACTAGCCTGTAACTAATTTATATATCCTTGCTGTGATGTAGAAAACTCTTCTCCAAAATTCATCTTTCTCTGATCATGATTAACATTGTCCCTTGATGCTTCATTAAAGAGTTAATAACTATCAATTCTGAAATACATTTTTAATATTTATCAAAGACAATTTTTTTTATTGATTGCATTTAGGAGCGCCATTATTAGGTTCTTAGCCATTGTTGTCAATTAAAAAAAACTGCAAACAACAAAGCGATCATTTACAACTTTATTGTACAAATTGTATTGGTAATTTTCAAAGAAAATAAATAAATTGTAAATTGCAGAAGATTCATGGGATTTGATAGGTCTGGTTATTTAAAGAGTAATTATTTTCTAAATGTATCTGTTTATTGATTGAGAAAAGATGTCAAATTATTTTTTGGGATAAATAATATAGTTAATTTTTTCAATTCTCCTGAAAAAATACTGGTTAAGTGAATATCTATGTTTATGGTTGGGGCATAGTGTCAACACAGTGCAAGTCTGACTTCAATATATACCTAATCAAGTATGATATCAGGCAATGCTTTAAAAAGATTTTGTTTTAAAAGTTGTTCCTAGCACATTGCCACACTGACATCCTGACGCAAATACAGTGTGGAATAATTTTGCTGTCCGAAACTGTTATTTAGAAATACGGTTTGATGACTAATGAAAGGCTCCAAGGTGTTGTTATGCTAATATTTTAGTTCCCAATCATTGGCGGCAATGTGCAGTCTTATTCAATGAAGCAAAATAGCACTGCTTGGCTAAAGAACAAGCTAGCAAAAAAAAGTACCTTGTTTTTAACATAAATAGATGTTATGAAATGTTCACATAATTGTTTAACCAAATATTTGATTACTGCATCCTGTAGGTGATATTCACTGATTTAATTTAAGACATGTACTCTTATTACAAGATTTTTCCGCGAATAGAATTTGCGTAGTGTTCTAAAGAATTTTAATCGGGTGATAGTCTCATTGACTACTATAATTCCAAACACCATAATCATAACTAGTAGAAATAAGTCAGTGATATTAATCGGTTGTGGTATTTGGGTGAAACAAAGTTTCTTTGGAGACATCCATAAATTGCCACATTGTCCAATTAACTCCTAGTACTGTATGAAATGTCACCACTTCACCCAGCAATACTCAACAGAGTAGTCCCAGATAATATTGCTGAGAATTTCTTTGAGTAACTTGCCATATAAGGGTATTTAAAAGTAAAAAACTTAAGAATCACAAGCACCCCTCGATGAAACACTGCTGTACAATATTAAAAAGACCATATTTCCACAAATAATTATTTTAATCCCCCACTTTTCTTTTTTCTTAGGTTACAGCAACGACTTAATGAAATTCTCAAAGACAATAGAGATTTTAAAAGTGACTATTCTCTCATGGAGCGCAAGATCAACCAACTGGAAGAGGAAAATGGTGTCTTGTCTTCACAGGTATGATCAAATCTCTTATTTTGAGCATACAATTATTGTGTGAAACCTTGTTTTGATTAAAGTTTTTTTTTGTGTATGTAGATATTTTGTTGAAAGAAATAACATAGTTGAAGAGTAAATTGAGACGCATTTTCATTATTATTAAAGTATTGCATATTTTTCAAAGGACTCTTGCCATCACTTTAAATTATTTCAAAATAGGACTAGAACATTAACTCGACGTTGTCGGCAAAAATCCTCACAATGGCCAAAAGGAAAGTTGATTCTGAAAACTGAGCCTTTCAAAACCGATGGGAGGCTGAATATATGTTTACTGACATTTCTGGTAAACCTATGTGCTAATGTGGCCGTAATTAAGGAATATAATGTAAAACTACGAGACAAAACATCAGGATAAGCTGAAAATCCTGAATGCAGACTCTACAGAAAGTTGAAGAATATAAAAAAAACAGCAGATGTTTTTCACCAAACAAAATCACAAATTTTATTTATATTTTTAAGTTGGGATATTTTTATGGAGAGCAAATTATTTTAAGTTATTTAATGTTTACATTTTTTTATTCTGGAATATTTTTGTCCTTTTTTTCGATTCAAATTTATATTACAAAAAGGTCAAGTTTGAATATTTACCCTGCTCTAGGTCTTTTCTGTCAAGATTTTTAATAAATGCAAAACGGTTGCTCAATCCAGCCGCTAGGAGGAAGTTTTTAGTTTGTATAGCATGGTGAGTTGGTTCATGTGTAAAACTGCATTCACTCAACAGTTTACATAAACCAGTTACCTCATCAAATGCCAAACATAAACATATTTTTTCCCCTTTTTTTTTTAATACATGTGTTGTGTTTAAAAGATCCCTTGTCATCCGTGATTATAAATTGTAGCGTTGGTTACTAGTGTCGGCTGAATGTAAAAATTTTGAGTCGACATTCTTTTACTGATGGAGCACAATGCCTAATTGGTTTTGGATAGTGCATTTTTAGTTAATTTTTGTATGCAGCCGCTGTATGTCCAATATAAGATGTACTTTTCTTTATACCCATATTTCACATAATTTTTCTCCTATATGGTGCTTTGGATTGTTAAGTGAGGGAAATAGAGAGGATTTTATTTTCTTATTGTACATTAGATTTTAAGTTGCAAAATGTTGCCTGGAAAGTAATAATAATAATAATAATGCATTTTATTTAAAAGCGCCTTTCAGGCCACCCAAGGACACTGTACAAACAATGAAAAAATACAATTTAAAAAGTTGTAAACGAAATAATAAATAAAAACAGGACATAAAATCATAAAAACAAAGGAAATGGAGAAGCTATGTGTTGTAGGCAGTCCTGAACAGGTGTGTTTTTAGACGGGACTTAAAAGTGGAGAGAGATGTGCAGTATTGGAGGTCCGGAGGTAGATTATTCCAAAGCTTGGGAGCAGCGCAACTGAAGGCTCTGGCTCCCATGGTGCTCAGGTGGGCAGGGGGCACTGACAGTCGGAGGGAGGACGAGGATCTGAGGGAGCGAGTGGGGACGTGCACCTGGAGAAGGTCGGACAGGTAAGGAGGAGCCAGGTTGTGGATGGCCATATATGTATATAGGATGAGTTTGTAGCTGATGCGATGCTGAACAGGAAGCCAGTGTAGCTGTTGGAGAACGGGGGTGATGTGCTGCTGGGAAGATGTACACAAATAAATTTTGGTTGATGGATTTGCCTCATAATTAAATCAACTTCATGCTGAATTAAGAAAAAAATTGATCGGATTTCACTAATCCTTTCAATCGTCAGTGTCATGTGGACTATTAAATTAGTCAGTGGTAGCAGCCCTGTTTTAAAACAACTTTCAATAACTCCCTTTCACTCATCTTTGAGCTTTTTTTCTTATGTAGCTAAATTTTACACTTGGAATACTGTCTTAAGTGACTAGGGTTGCCCATTTACTGTATTGCTCGTATTGTTTAGGCAGAGGTTTCTGCTTCTATGGCTGTTCATTGAAATTGCCCAATTGAGTTAGAGCAGTGTTTTCTAGACGTTCAAAAACTAAGTCAAACTACTGTAATGCTCTGGGGAGTGAGCTTTTGTGAGCTTGTCATTCGTTCTCTCAGTATTCAGTTTATGTTTGAACTGCAAATGGAACGTTGAGGTCACAATGACACGTTTTCCTTCAGTTCCGCACAACATGTGCACAACTCGCTGAATTTCAAGCTGAAGTGGGGAGACTGACGGAGACACAAGCCTTATCTGAAGAGGAGTGGAGGACCAAAATTGCCTACCTACAATCCGAACTCTGTCTGGCCACTGCAGAAAAGGTAGGTGTTGGATCCAAATCTTCTAATGCCTATATATTCAATTTTTTTCCATTTTGAGTTCATTTAATTCTGAATCTTTGTTATTTCAAGCTTTCATTTGATATTTATTTAAAATAACTTCTGAGCAATTCAGGAAGGCTTCTCTAAGTATTTTTTTTTTTATTTTGAAAAGAAGTTTTACCAAGCAATTATTTATTTTGTTGAAGTACTATGATTTTAGCTGTGCCTTCAGGGGCACGTGAGAACAATTTGATCAAAACGCTTTTGTACAGCAATCTAATGATTTTATTATCTTATTTCAGAACTTTTGCACAGGAGCCTCAGAAAAAAAAAGATGTATCACATTTTTTGTCAGTCTTAAATCCAATACCTCTGCAATACATGATTTGAAAAATTATATATATATTTTATGTTCACCTGCACAAGTTGTTTCATTGTCTATTTCTTTATAAAGGGAAAGTTTCAAAATATACAAATATTGCAAATAAAAACTATAGGAGTAAAAGCAATGCAATATCTCCCTCTTTTGCACAACATTTGCATTGCAAAACTGGAATACAGCTACTTCAGAAGTGTTTGGAATGAAAAATAGTATTTATGGGAGTAGACAGGCTAAGAAATCCAGGTGAGTGCAATCGTACGGCCTTAAAGACTTCTATTTTAAAATAAATGACATCTGAATAGGTGTTTGCTCAGATGTCTGCTGGGTAAATGGTAGTCGGCATATACAGCTATAATGGGTGGAGTGGCGCGTGGCTTTGGCGACGTTCAGTGGACAAACTAAACAATATTTACCAGAAGATACGATCAGCAAGAATACATTTTAAATTTGTGGACTGCACGTTTTAAAAAGAGTACCATACCAAGCACTCAATGCTCTTGTTACTTAAATGATTTAGTCCAAGTGGTTTTTGTCACTTATATAAACTGACCAAAAAACAGTTGAGAATTAGTTGTTTGGATAACAATTTTGGTGTTCATGGATTGGATTTGTTATCATTACATTTTCATTACAGGAGCAACTGTCTGAACAAATTCAGATCCTGCAAGGAAAGATTTTGTGTTTGGAAGAAGAAATTAAAGCAGCCGCAAAGAAAGACGTTGGAGAAAACATGGGACCTGTTATTCAGGTAAAGTAATGTATGCCTGGGTGCTCGTAATTTTTCAGCATGTGAGCTACGTATAAAAGGACTACAATCAGCCAATCAAAGATGTGGATTCTGAAATTTGTTTTCTGTGTGAATTTTGGGATCTGTGTACTCTCTTCAGTTGATGCATGCGTAATACCTTTTGCTGGCTGTGGCCGTCTTCCTAAGGCTCTCACGCAATTTCAGTTTTTAGAAAAAAATATACTTTTTGACATTTTTAATATTGTTCAACCTGCGATTCTCTGAGACCGTGAAGTATGCAGTGCAAAGTAGCGATAGATTAGTTTATTTTGATTGAATATTCAAGAGCGTGACTTGATCAATGTGTTGACAACCCTGGCTTGTTTTTTCTTATTATATGCAGCATTCCCTAAACTTACAATCTTATTTAAACATGTCATTTTAAATTAACAGAAAGATGAGCTGGAGTGTGAAATTGCCCACTTGAAGAAAGAACTGGACAGCACATTGGGCAACTTGAATAAGGCCCAGGCTAACGTAGAGGCTAAAAGTCTGCAGCTTTCAACATATGAGCAAGAAATCTTACAACAGAAAGAACTCCTGGAGCAAAAAAACCTGCACATCAATGACATTGTTCAAGCCAAGGATCATATTTTGAAAGAGTTGCAAAAGGAAATCTCTGAGCAAAGAGCATCCCTTCAAAAAGAGATTGAGCATCTCAAATTTCAACTCGATCAAGCGGAAAAGGAGAAAACACTGCAGATTAAGGAATTTCAGATCCTAATTTCCTCTTTACAGCAAGAATTGGACACCCTTAAAGAAACTAGTAGAAAGAAGGAAATATTACTCCATCAGGCCAAAGAAAAAGTGAAAGTTCTAGAAACCAAAAGTCATGAGCTAATGTCTATTTTGGTGGATAAAGATAATCAAATCAACTCTCTCAAAGAGGAAGTTGAAAGTTTTACAAGTGAAGTTATAAAAACTAAAAATGAAATCGAATGTAAAGACCAACTGATGGCTCAAGTTCGTTCTGAAAATTTCGATCAGCAAATCCTTCTCCAGAATAGAATCCAGAGTTTGACAGAGGAAGTTGAAAGCCTCGGTATTGCTGTCAAACATGCAGAAAAAGAAGCTAAACATGCGCATGACTTATTGACTGAAACTGAACAAGAGAATCTTAAGCATCGTGAAGCACTCCTGCAACAAATCACATTCAATGAGATGGAGGTTTGCAGACTTGGCAAAGAGATAGAAACCAGAAATCAACAACTTATCTTGCAGGAGGATAGTTCCAAGCAGTCTGAAATTCTTCTAGAACAGATCAACCATGTAAATGGTGAAGTTAAATCTCTGACTGTCTCGTTGACAACAGCTGAGGAGCAGGTTCAATCGCTGCGGAATATACTTGATGAAAAGGAGCGAGAAAGTCTCTGTCAAAAAGATATTTTGCAGCAGCATTTAACCATCTCTGAGGAAAATGTAAAGGCAATGAAGGAGGCCATTCAGACTAAGGAGGACTATATTTCTTCATTAACCAAACAGTTTTCTGAGAAGTCAGGACTTTTTCAACAGGACATCCAACGTTTGGAGGAACAGGTGGAACATCTCTGTTCATCTCTGAAAAACGCAGAGGATATTTTGAAAACCAAGGAGAGTCTTTTAGCCAAGCAGCAATTGGAGAGTACCCTGCAAATTGAAACTTTGCAGAAACAACTGGTTTCTTTACAAAACCAGGTGAACAGTCTGACTTCAAAATTACATGCTAAAGAGGAACACCTATGTATGCTTGAGAAAGAGCATACCACACAGTATGAACTGCTCAAACAGGGGAATGACGGTCTGAATAAACAACTGGATGGTGTGAACGATTCTCTCCTGATTGTAAAGGACCAGGTGAGGGCTAAAGAAGACCTTATTGCGGATTTGGAAAAACGGTGCACCCTACACATGGAGGAACTTGGAAAGCAAAACATGGAGTTAGCAGAAAAAGCTAAACAAATCAAGCAGTCGGAAATTTTACAAGATCAAATAAGCCATCTAAAAAATCAAGTGGAAAGTCTGACTAGCCCTTTGACAATGTCTGAAGAAAATGTTAAAACAGTGCAGAATCTACTTGTTGAAAAGGAGCAAGACTTTCTATGTCAAAAAGATCTTTTGCAGCGTCAACTAGTCACTTCTGACGAAAGCGTAAAGGCAATGAAGGAGGCCATCCAGACTAAGGAGGACTACATTTCTTCATTAAACAAGCAGTTTTCAGAGACGTCGGGACATTTTCAACGGGACATCCAATGTTTGGAGGAACAGGTGCATAATCTCTGTTCATCTTTAAAGAACGCAGAGGATATTTTGAAATCCAAGGAGAATCTATTTGCCAAACAGCAATTGGAGAGTACCCTGCAAATTGAAACTTTGCAGAAACAACTGGTTTCTTTACAAAGCCAGGTGAACAGTCTGACTTCAAAATTACATGCTAAAAGTGAAGCGCTATCTCTGCTTGAGAAAGGGAATGCCAAACAGTCTGAACTGCTCAAAGAGGGAAATAACTGTCTTAATAAACAACTGCAGGGTGTTAACAACTCTCTCCTGATTGTAAAGGACCAGGTGAGGGCTAAAGAAGAGATCATTGCTGATCTGGAAAAACAGTGCAATTTGCACTTGGAGGAAATTGAAAAGCAAAGCATTGAGTTGGCAGAGAACGCTAAACATATCAAGGAGTCTGAAATCTTACAAGATCAAATAAGCCATCTACAAATTCAAGTGGAAACTCTGAATAGCTCTTTGACAATGGCTGAAGAATATGTAAACACGGTGCAGAATCTACTTGCTGAGAAGGAGCAAGAATTTCTACGCCAAAAAGATCTTTTGCAGCAACAACTAGTCATTTCTGACAAAAGTGTAAAGGCAATGAAGGAGGCCATCGAGAACAAGGAGGACTACATTTCATCATTAAATAAGCAGTTTTCAGAGACATCAGAACTTCTCAAACAAAAAATAAAACATTCGGAGGAACAGGTGCAAAGTCTCAATTCATCTTTGACTAAGGCTGAGGAAAACCTGAAATCAGAGAAGCACTCAAACAGCCTGCTATTTAAAACTTTGCAGACGCAGATTGTTTCTTCACAAGACGAGGTGAACAGACTGACTTTAAAACTACATTTCAAGGAGGAACAGCTCAGTCTGCTAGAGAAGGAGAGATCCGTACAATCTGAAAAGATTGATGATCTAGATAAACAATTGGAAGTTTCAAACGATTCCCTTCGGGTTGCCAAAGAACAAATAAGAGCCAAAGAGGATGTCATTGCCAATCTGGAGAAAAAGTATACTTTTCAAACAAATGAGCTCCAAAAACAGATGGAGCTGATAGAGGAGGTCCAACACTTAAAGAAAGATATTCAAACCAAAGAAGACCAGTCATATTTGTTCAAGGTGGAGGGTAACAAACAATCAGAGGCACTTAAGGATGAGATTGAGAGTCTCAAGAGCCAAATGAAAACTCTCACAGTATTGCTTAAAAGTACTGAGGAGTGTGTCAAAACAAAGGATGACCTTCTGGCAAAAAAAGAAATGGAGATTTCAAATGAAAGAAGCAAGTATCAAAGCCTAATGGAACGCTCATCTACAGAGGTAAACAAGCTTAGGGAGCTCATACAAGCTCAAGAGCAGCAGCTTACCACACTGAAAGAAGGCAGATCATTGCAGTCAGACTTCCTATGCAAGGAAGTTGATCGGCTAAAAGACCAGTTGGCGGTTGCGAATAATTTACTCTCCAAAGCTGAGCAAGCTAAGTCTGAAACCATTGAACACTCTAAAACTCAGGTGGGTACGCACACAAATGCAATATATTCCTTGCTACTTGAGTGTTCCGAGGCTAATTATCGTGTGCACATAAAATGTAGATTGAAAAGGCAGTGACTCACTACAACAACAAAAAGCAGCTTCTTCTCGAGAGCCAAGAGGAGGTTGCCCAGCTGAAGCTCTCTTTAGAGGAAAGAGACCACAAGGCGAAGACCACGGCTCTGGAGCTCAAACGTCTTCAGGTGGAATTAGAAAATGCTCAAATCAAGGAGAAAAACATTTTGAGCAAGTTAACCCGTTTAGAGGCACAGGTTGGTTTCACTTTTCTTTTGTGCGTATTAAATCTGAAGACAAGAAAATTCATCGCTACGGTTTATACTTTTTATGGTAGTAAGACCACATTGCAATAAAACAAGATGGAAACACAAGAAAAAATACTGTGCTAAAAATATGTCACATTTAAGTAAAAAAAAAGGTGAATCTTCACAGTTCATTGTCCAGTGTTTCCCATACCATAGAGTCTCTAGTGGGCGGACCGGGTTTATTTTGTCCAGGCATAGTTTCCTAAACTTGTATTATTAAAAATAAAATACTTTTGAATAGATATAAAGGTAAAGTTAACAAAGAAAACCTTTGGATTTCTAAATATCACAAGATTCTTATTAGCAAGTTCTGAAAAAATAAATTTTCCCAAACTGCAGTGATTCTTGTTTTGTATTGGAGTACTTCAAATGTTCTATTTGAAAACATTTGTCGTTTATATTCTTATACTGTAGTTATTGTATTCGGGGTCACAGTATATTTACTTGGTATTTCAAATCTGAAATATAACTTCATCAGGTATACTTGAAATGTCACCTTTTAAATGTTCGTTTTGCCAAAGTAAATTGTAATGTATGTTCGATATCTTTTCGTCACTTCTGCTTTTGTGAAGGTGGCGCTTGCTGACTTAAACTTGTGTGCTCACAACCAAATCCCTGGACACGAAAAAGCCACATCTCAGTCAAGTTATTTGCAGGTTCTGGGCTCAGGCACAAACATGGAGCCCAAGAGCTCTGTCAATCTGGACCAAAGCTCCTTGGAGGACTCTCTAAACGACAGGTTGGATTTTTGCTTTTAAATCTCTGCAAAAAAAAAAATGTGACAACAATATCTGAACCCTAATTGAAATAATATTTGTGTGCCAATCCTGCAGGAAGCTTTTGGCGCCTGATGAATCAAGCACGCCACTTGTCCGAAGTTCCGAGAGACTGGCTGCCAAGCGCCGTGGTCTTAAGGCAGAGTCTCTGGAAACTCTTTATTTCACGCCGATAAATACAAGAACTGTCAACAGGTACTTAGAGAATGGTGCAATTTCAGCTATGGCTAAACAATAATGAGGAAATAAATCTAATTTTGAGGAAGTGGGGCTCCCTCGATGTGTCAACAAAGGTCTGATCACGGCCACTCCTTCCATCTATTGGTGATTTTTCATTTCCATATGCTTGACACTTACTAGACTTAAGGTCAGGCCTAAAAAAAATCCAGCCCGACCCGCCCTGCAAGTTTTAAAGCAAGAAACAGCCCGAGCCCGACAAATCAACTTGATTTGAGGGACCAAACCCAAATTTTCATTTTTTTGTGAGGACCTTTTTTTTTCAATTGAGAAGGGTAGGGCTGCGTTATGCAAAAGAGGAATCCACCAATCGGATCCACCTGAAAGAAAAATAAACTAAGAACAATCACGCACGCATGCCAAGCATGAATAATTAAAGATAAGTCGGTGATAGAAGCCTGGCAAAGGCCAAAGTAATGCTTGACATTTTAGGCCTGACCAGAATTCCCCTTGGGGCTAGATTTGGGCTCGGGCTTAAGATCTTACCTCTAATATTTACTGATGTTTTTTAAAATTAAACAAAAAAAAAAGTTTTTACGTTTTGGCACTCAGGTTTTCAGAAGCTCTGTCCCAATTTATACGTTATGACACTCAATGAGTTATTTACTTTCTCGATTACAAATTCAACTGCAGTTACAACCTCGTTAGTTTCAAAAGTATGACTCTAAAGTATGATAGTAAAACAGACCATAATGACATTCTTTTTCTAGAAACACTACAGTACATCAGAGCGATAGGGGGTTGCCCAGGACGAATCCCTCATCGTCTGTTAAAAGACGAAGGACAACGCAGGTCATCAACATAACCATGACAAAGGTAAAGTTGTTGACATTATTCTCAAATTTTTAGAAAATTAATTTCTAAAGTGTTTTTTTCAAGGGTTTTATTTTTCACAAATGTACATTTTCTGGGTTGGGAACAGAAAACCATCAAATGCAGCTACAAAATCAGCCTGGTTTACATTTTTTAATCAATTACCCTATTTTCCATACAAGAAGGCGCGCCTTATAACTTGGTGTCTTTAAGGACAGAAAATGTAAAATACCTGGTAACAATGAAATGCTACCTTATACGGTAGCCATTTTTGAATTATTACGTTTGTTTTGGTGTTAAACCACATTTGATGTTCGTTTATGTTCTATTAAATAATTATTTATTTCTGACGTGTTTTTTGGTATACAACACTAGCTCTTAAATTAGATTGTATTCCATGTGCTGCGTATTCTGGCATGCCTTATGTAGGAAAATATATCACAGAGAACAATTTTTAATGTTGCAATTTATAATGTGGTGAGCCTTGATGGTCCAAATAATAAGGTCTATAGCCAGGCCAGACAAGGTAAGCAACTCGTAAATGCTGAAAAAAAAGTACGTGGCAAAAAGTCTCTCCCCATATAAGGAAAAGGTATAACATTTCTAGCTTTGAGCTATTTCCTGTTTTTATTTGAATTAAATAATAAACTCAAAATATGCTTGTTTAATCCTACATACAGATTTTTTTGCACACCTGAGGTTTTTTCTTTTCAAATTTGGATGAGAAAAAAAATCTTAAGCAAATTTTTTAACATTTGCTATAATTTTGCTCATTTTGAGGATGATTTCTTCATTTATGTACACCATCTTAACTTTTACCTAAATTAACTGAAATAGAGCAAAGTATTCTGCAAAAAAACACCCACAATATTCAATATATCATACATGTGCAAAATTTGATATAACCCAACTGTAGATTCCTCTTTTGACCAAAAAAAGTGAATGATTGTTGAACTAACCAAGTAAAATAGAACATTATTTTTGTATGTAAATGGTGTGAAAATGCATTATGTAGGTTGAATTTAAACCGTGTGGAATATCTTGAGTTTTATCTTGCTAGTTAGAAGATGTATATCCCTAAATCTTGAACAGCCCGTGGTAGCAAAGGATCATAACAGTACATTGTGGAAAAACTGCTGACAGATTTTTATACTCTGGAGTGTTGCACTCCCAGCTTCAAACATTGTAGGAATTTCTGAGATGCTGTGAACCAAGAAGCCCCGCGTACCTTTTTAAATGAATTTAATTGTGTTGGGACTCAAAGGCTAGGCCATTTGTGTGCGTTTTTTTTTTTGTCACGAATTCAATATTCCTTTTATAAGTCGCTTTGCACAGCATAAATGTCGTGAAGCAGAAAAGGTCTGACCGTCCTAAATATTTTTTGCAATCATGACTAAGAAATATATGATATTGACATTTATGTGTTTTTATCATTAATGGACAGCACAGCTGAAGAAAAGACACTAAATAGGAGGAGGGAATTATTTACTGTGATGATGCCTTTACCTTTGTGTTAAGATGATTGAAGTCCTAATGGGTTACTTGGGTTAACATTGTCAAATCTCTTTAAATGAACTCTTTCAGAAAACCCCAGGCGGTTCTGAAGCTGATGAGACATTCTACAGCTTGGCTCCAGCTCGCTCGCAACCCAACCTCTCTAGTGCCCATGGCGCTCGTGCTGTTTCTTTGGAGGCTTTTGAAACGCCTGCTAAAATCACAGGCGCTCCCAGCAACCAGCTCATCGGTCTTCCAGGATATCGACGGAGCACAATCCATTCACAGAGTATGATTCAATCTTACTGCATCTTAAGACCTATACGATTTGAAAAATACAGTAATCCCTCTGTTATAGAGCTTAATCAGGACCAGAACCCTGGCGTAAAGTGAACATCTGCGAAGTAGTGTAGTGCACTTTTAATAAAAGCCCCCAAGGGTCAAACTTATTGAGATGACATCCTTACCAAACTGAGAATGCGCGACTTTCAGTGCAAGAAAGCAATTTAGAGAGTGGCTGGCTGGCTGCACGCTAGCCTCGGGTAACCACAAATTGAGCCAGGTCTCCACAATGAATAAAATACAACTCTTACTGGTTTCCCACAAGTTGTAGCTCCAGGTCATCCGTTTATTGGGTTTCTGAATCTGGCGTTGGTGGGACACAAGCTCAGCAGGGGTAGCTTACGAGAGTTGTTAGCATAGCCGTAGCAGTAGATCAGACCTGCATTCTTGCTCTTGCCCTCTCCAGACGCCACCTATGTCGCTTCCTGGACCCGATAACCATACAGAGCACCCGCTGGTGATCACTATTTTTGCAGTCTTCTGTTTTTCCTCAGAGTTATATTTAATTGATGAATTTCTTAATATAACGACCTGCTAAAAGCTGGCGGTCGCCATGCATCCCAGTTTATTTTGGGTGAAAACATTGACTGGTGCGGTCACCCTGCTGTTTAACTGATAGGATATAACAGCCTTTCACATTTTCACGCCCACCCAACACTCAAAGTACTCCCTGACTCTGTAATAGTATTTGCCACCTGCTGTCTGTTCGAAACACGATGCACAGTATGTTTATCAATGACAATAATGGCACTTCAATTTAAAATCCATGAACCAGCGAAGTAGCGATGGGTCTCTGTAACCAGTATTTACTTTCTGTTTTGCGCTCCAGTCTATGCCCAAAATGACGGTACATGTATTTCCAGCTACGAGCACACTGTGCGCTGGAGCAGAGAATGAGCCAGACGTAGCGCCCGATGACTGGATGAGAATCGCAGAGCTCCAGGCCAGGAACAAAGCTTGCCTCCCTCATCTCAAAAGCAGCTATCCCGTAGAGTTTGAGGTTGGTACATCAGTGGTTCTCAACTCTTGTAGAAACACATGTTGATAGAAGTCAAGTTATACATGCTCAGAGTGGCAATCAGAGTTTAACATGATAAAAACATTAAACAAAAAGCATGGACCACGTTTAAACAAACATCAGTATTTCTTGACAAAGACGAAATTTTGGATAATTGAGGATGGTTTGTGCAACCAGCATAATTGACACCAAGTTACAAAGCAAATTGGAATTTAGCACAGTATTTTAATGGATATCTCTTACCAAAAAAACAAAGTACTTGCTATTCTTTTTATTAAATCACTTTATTTTTTTTTGTCATCTCACTTGGTGCCAATGGCACATGAACCAAAAGTTATAATCCAAGTGTAACTGCAGTGCTGGCATACATTTTTAGGTAGTGCTTACATCAATTACAGTGGGTCAAAGAAGAATTTAGTCAACTACTAATTTGCAAGTTCTCCTACTTAAAAAGATAAGAGAGGCCTGTAATTATCAATGGGTAAACCTCAACCATAAGAGACAGAATGTGGAAAGAAAACTAAATCACGTTTTTTGATTTGGAAATAAATTCTTTAAAAATCTGAGTGAAAAATAACTATTTGCTCACCGGCAAACAAGCAAGAGATCTGGCTGTCAAAGAGGTCTAACTTCTAACAAGGCTTCACTCGTTACTTGTATAAATGAAACCTGTTTAAACTTCTTGTCTGTACAAACAACACTTGTCCACAATCTCAGTCAGTCACACACCAAACTCCACGATGGCCAAGACCCGAGACAAAATTGTAAAACTGCACCGGGTTGGGTAGACTGAATATGCAATAGGTAAAATGCTTGGTGTAAAGAGATCAACTGTGGGAGCAATTTTGAGAAAATGGAAGACGTACAATACTACTGATGAACACCCTCGGTCTGGGGCTCCATGCAAGATATCACCCCATGGTGTCAAAATCATAATAGATAGATAGATAGATAGATACTTTATTACATAACAAGAACAGTAAGCAAAAATCCAAGAACCACACGGGGTTACTAGTGAATGACCTGCAGAGAACGGGGACCACAGTAACAAAGGCCATTATCAGTAACACAATGTGCTGCTAGAGACTCAAATCCTGCACTGCCAGACGTGTACCCCAGCTGAAGCCAGTACACGTCCAGGCCTGTCTGGGGTTCACTAGAAAGCATTTGGATGACCCAGAATAGGACTGGAGAAACACAGGGTCCCGTGTTCGGAGGACAAGGAATACTGAATTGCATCTTAAGAACACCATACCCTCTGTGAAGCTTTGGGGCTGCTTTTGAATGCAGTTTTACAACAGAACCAACTCACCACCAATTAGATTCAAATTCCATGGCCTTTTATAATGGTATCATTCAAAACCCTTCTTTTTACTGCAGACTGGCTTCAAGAGTGCCCTCACCTTCACAGACGAAGACGTTCGCACAGGCGACCCAACAGAGACCATCCGTCGGGCATCCTTCATGCCAGGCCAGCTGCAGGACTCTCTTGCCTCCCATCGACTTTCCCTTGCAGGAGGACAGCCGAGCAGCACATCCGGCGTCCAATCTCACCGTTTGTCCTCAGTTGCAGACCGTATTCCATCTAACTCAGTCACCTCTCAGCCTAAAAGCCAGAGATGCTCAAAGCGGTCCGCTTCTACGCTTCCCATTCCTCAGAGGTCACCTGGGGTTAGTTTTCTATTTTTTTAATCCTGATGTCATTTTTTTGTTGTGATCAACCAACCGTAATGTATTTTGCAGAAAAAATTGAAGGGTAGCTGCTTTCCTCGCCCCCTTACTCCCAAATCCAAGAACATAATCAGCGGGCCCTTCAACTCTCATATCGGCCCTGCCCTCAGTCCAGTAAGTTTGATAAAAGGTTTTAAGATGTGTATTTTTAATCTATGGATCACTTGCCTGACATGGGAAGGGGTTGCATAAAGTCTTTATTTGCTGCATGTGCCCTGTGGTTGATGGGTATACTGGCTAAATTTACCACAGACTTTAACCCTAATGATGTGATTTGGGAGCTGGAAACCCCTACCCCTTGTCAAATACTGAATGGACAATCGGGGCCTGTGCACACCTGAGAATTGACATTTTGCTACTGGAGTCAGGTGTGTGGATGCACTTTTTGGAAAATAAGGGTGCGGCGCCAATGCGGTTGAATATCAATCATTTTGGTAATTTTGGTGCTCAGTCGTCAAATTCTTCAAGTGTGAAGGCAAAGAGAAAAAAACCACAACGCAACTTTATCCACAACGCATGCGCGCTGAACATAAAATACAGCAAGTGGCGCCCTCCTAGAGAAGAAATTGGGGACTGTCTTGCATTATGAGTATTGATGGGAAAAACATTAACCAATTGAGAGGTTTGACAGTGCGACTAAGCCAGTACTTAGTGTATTTAATACTTCATTTCAACTTTTACGCCCGCAAATCAAGCAAAGTCCTCGATTTTTATGTCTGAACTGAAATATTAGGAGAAGTCATCTATCGCAGTGTTTCTCAACCTTTTTTGAGCCGGGGCACACTTTTTTCGTCGAAAAAAATCTCGAGGCACACTCTGTCGATAATGTTAAGATATTAATTCATTTTTTTCTCAATTTAAAGCTTAAATGTCGCCTAAATTGACAGTGTAACATTTTTATAATTGTTTGTTTTCAACGTGGAGGTAATAAAGGTTATTTATTTTGGTTAATTATTTTACAGTAATTTGGGATTTTACTATATCACTTTTTATAAGTTTTACTACATCTTTTTGTAAAAAATAGTATACAAATAATACTTAAAATGAGAAAAAAAAAAGATCTACATCACTACATTAACTTTTTCTGTTTTTTTCTTAAATAAGGAATTATCAATCCAAATGAGTACAATTAAAAGTAATATTTTTACACTGATTAATTGATTGTATTATTTCTATTGGAGTACAATCTTGAACAGCTTTATCAAACAAAATAAGTTATTAATAACATTTCCCTGTCTACTTCATAATTAATATATATAGGGTAAAAGAATAGGAAACTGCTGCCGGGTAGATGAATGTTAAACATTTTTGGCTGACCACTGAAATAAAAGGAAATGTACTGAACAATGGCATGCTTTTTTTATGGAAAGATAATATCGGGAAATTTCCTGCGGCACACTAGACAAAGTCTCCCGGCACACTAGTGTGCCCTGGCGCACTGGTTGAAAAACACTGATCTATCGTGCTACAGTTCCCTTTCGTATCATCGGTGTCTTTGTTAGGTTGCTGGAGTTTCCTTTAATCTTTGAAAAAAGATGACAAGTGAATGCAATTTGGTTAGTTACCACGGCAATTAAACATGGCGACAACAAAAAAAAGCCTACTTCTCGCGTATGTCTTGGAATCTGGCACGTTTCTCCACGTTATGGTTGGATGCAAATATATTTAATGTATTTTATATATTTTTTTCTGATATGACCTAAATCGTTTTGTTTTTCTACCACTGTCTTGGTTTTCCCTTTCCCACAATAATGAAGTAATCGATTCAATACTACAGCATGAAAACTTGTCATTGCTCTCTGGTCCATCGCTTATTCATTCTCCATTCTTTCCACAGGCTCCACGCAGGCAATCAATGATGTTTGAAATTGAAAACACCCCGAAAAACAGCAACAACTACCTAAAAAAGGGCCTTAATAAGCTACGGAGCTCAACTCGGAAGTCGCCAGGCAAAAGCAGCAAGAAGTCTCCCGGATACAAACAAAACAAGCAAGTTGCCACTTCCCAATTTGCGGCGGGGCAAGCGCGCAGGGCTCCTAATTTGAAAACGCCCCAAAGTGCCAGCAAGACTGCAAACTCTGCCCGAAAGGTGAGGACTTTCTTTTAAGTAGGAATGGTCAACAAGTGCCTGCATGCTGTTTTTTTTTTCATCTTGAATCAATAATGTTCTGTAATCCTTCGTTACTTGTGGGCGTTGCGTTCCAAAAAGGACCCACCATAGTTACAATCTGCAAAGTGAAAATAACTATTTATTAAATACTCTATTTTACATGGGAACCAAAGACCAAACCCTATTTTCAGGCAGCAGCATGTATTTAATAAATAAAAGTACTGCGTTTTAAAGGGTTCACACAGGTGCGTGAAATCCTTAAATGCTTTAATGTTATTGTGGTTTTCAAGGTTTGAAAAGTGCTTGAATTTTGGTTGAAGTAGTTGTATATGCTTGAATTTGTTGCCATGTTTTGAATGTTGGCTGTGAGCGCAATGAAAAATACAGTTATGTGGGAGCACACAAAGACAGGATAAAAGACACCAAAATTGCATTTTATTGGTAGTACTATTATAAAATGATTTAATGATTTAAAAGTCTGTCTGCTTTTTATTTTTTAAATGAAAATGAATACCTGAATATGGGAACTTCACTGTTAATTTTCCTGTCTATTATAGAAAAGAGCTAAAGCAGACATGCCTGACTTGTTATAAATTTCTGGGTATGTCAAAGAAGTCTTCAGGTAATTTCTGTCAAAAGGTGTGTTTTCTTTTGGGGTTTTTTTTTTGTTTTTGTTTTTTTAATTAAATGAGAATTAAATGCTCGGCGTGGCCACAGAATGCAAAACAATGCATGATTAAAATCTGCAAAACCGCAGTGCAGCAAGGAATTAATATACAGACGCTGCCCTACTTACGGACGATCTTTAGTAAGTCGAATTTGTTAGTATGTTGCTTGAAATGAAATGAAATGATCTGCATTTATATAGCGCTTTTCAAGTCAATGACTTCCCAAAGCGCTTTACATTGTGCTTCACATTTCCCAATAGCGGCCGTGATCTTTGCAGCCATGTAAGGCGCTAACCTGCTTATTGGGGGTTCAGTGTCTTACCCAAGGACACTTCGACATGTAACGCGGACAAGCCGGGATTTGAACTGGGATCCCTTGATCCTAAGACGATCGCTCTACCTCCTGAGCTACTGCCGCTTCAGTGCTATATTTTGTATGTTTAAGGTTTATATAAGTAACCTCTATTGTTTTGTACTAAATAATAAACATTTAATCAAATAATATGCTCTATAAAGATAAACAAAGTTAAGTATAAGTTACTTTTGGAAGTTTCTCTTCAAAAGTTTAGGCGACTTCCTCCCCTGTCATAGAACGTTGCCGAAAAAAAAGCGATCCAATCATTTTCTCAGCCGCATCAAGCTTTCTAATTCCCCTTTCATTTAAAAAGAAACATCTCGCCTCTTCTTTACACTTTACGCCAACCATATTGAATGGATGCACTAGATACACAATAGAAATGTCAAAGTTCTTAGTGGGCTTGAGATATGGTATAGCATGTTTACACACAAACTAGGAAGAGGAAGCAGATTTTTTTTTTTTAGATCCGGGTGGATGCTGGGTGATGTTTAACAGTGCCACACTCTGGTAGCGGCGGAAAGAAGCACTATAGTACTGTCCTGTACTCTGAAAAAAGGTGCACACAACACAAAATCTAACCAACAGCAATGTCCGGATATTTGTCGACATCCCGGAAAAAAGTTCGTATCTATCATTTTTCGTAACTCGAATGTTCGTAAGTAGGGGAGCGTCTGTGTATCCGAATCCTGCCATAGCGTTTGCACATAGCAAGCATTTTTTTGACGAAACTAATGTTTATCTGCGATGTTCTTTATGATTTTTCACACCAAAAATTAAGTCGATGGTGAAACTCCTCACTTATTACACATAATCCTTTTTTCAGAAGAGCGTGTCATCCATTCATGAAAGCCAATCTTGAGGAATGAGGAGGTTTATCATCAATCACATTGATTTGCATGCTGCTTGCAATTTTTTGGTCGCTTGGGGTCGGTTCACACTGTCACAAAAATAAAATGAAAAGTGCAATTTGGGTCACTTTGAGTCTCTGTAGTTTGTATTCCTTGTGCTTTTTTTTTTTTTTTTCTCCAGGGTGTCTAAACATACGCTGGGGATCACTATTGGGTGGACACGCTCCCTGCATGACTTTTTATGTACCGGTAGTTAAATACTGTCTAGCTTTTTGCCATTCTAATCAATGTTCTATTTTTAATCCCACAGATTATAAGAAGAATGGTGTGACATCTAGGAAAAACATGAATGTTCTCTTATTGTCATTTTATGCACTTTTTTTACATCTACTTTCATTTTCTTTGAATGCTTTTAAAGTTTCTATTTTTATTTGAAATAAACCATTTAAGCACAAATTGTGTTTCCTTAATCTTGTGTGTTGATTTCCTGCAATGGCAAAGAGACTACTCTGCAAAGGTCTTCAGAATGACCAAAAAGATACATTTTTCAGTCACTATCTAAAAAAAGTGTTTCCAGACCTACCTTAAAGTTAGTTAATTGGCATGTTACAAAAGGTTGACATGTTGAATTTTATATTAGCAGTGTGAATGAAACAATTTTATTTGATCTTAAAGGGACAGTGTGTACTGTTAAGCACCTCATAGTGGTAAATAAACTTCGCTAAAAACTATTTAAATAATAAGCAAAAGTATATGAACTATGATAAACTTGCGTCTTTCAAATACAGTGGAACCTCGGTTCTCGACCATATTCCGTTCCATTTCTTTGTACGAAAACCGATTTGTACGATCACTGAAGCCGTTTTTTCCCATTAAAAGTGTTTTAATCCGTTCCAAAACCCTGAATGTTTATCTTGAATATTTAACGTAAAGCTAACCCAGGCTAATCGTACGTTCGCGTTAGCGTAATCTTCCGTACGAAAGATTAAGCTAACATGAACGTGTAAAAATAAAAATATCAAGTTGTTTACACGTCATTTAGCACCCGGATCTCCACAACAAGTGGTGAGCGGTTAAAGGATAAAGAAAAGAATTATGAATAGGATTTCTTACCAGTCGGCAGAAGCCATGCTGTATTCCTGAAAGAAGGGAAACTCGCACACCTTCATATTTTGTTATTATTTCTTTCTTAAATGCAGTAGTTGTACGCACTACTCCTCTTTTTTCACCTGGAGCAACTTTGCTGCTTGCACCAAGCTTCTTCCGAGGCATAATTAGGGGTTAAAACACTCCCTTTCCGCTTTTGAAAAACGAAAACAGAAAAGGAGTGTGCGTTGCCCTGACAACAGTTCTTCACGAAGGGTGGGGGCAATCTACACTCGTACGCCGCTCAGTGTGGCCCCTAGCGTACCGGCATTCGAACTCCGATTTTTTGAACGAAAAGCGAAGCAAGAATTTCTCTAAATTTTTGGTCAAGAACCGATTTGTTCGAACTAAGGCGTTCGAAAACCGAGGTTCCACTGTACTTGTAAATCAGGAAATTTGCATTTACTGTATATAACATAAGCCTCACCCAGAGGGAACTGAAAATTGTCTGCCATCATGCTGCTATGGGTATCCCACCCAAATAAAAAACTAGAGAGCAAAGAAGAATAGTCAAATTTGGGCACTTTGAGTCTCCGTAGTTTGTAGTCCTCATTCACTTTCAGTAGCATTGCACAATCCGGTGACATTTAGTGGTCAAGTAATACACACTGTCCCTTTAAGCAGGAGTCCTTACCTCGTGATGGGAATTCCGGCTCATTTTGGAGAGCCGGCTTTTCCGACTAGGCTAACTGAAATGAGCTGGCTCTTGGCTCCCAAAAGGCTCTTTGATTATCTATTTTGTGTATGCTGATAATAAATCAATCATTTTAAAAACTATTGTACTACTATGTTATAATAGCCTTTAGTTGTTTTTTTTTTCAATCTAAATATAACTTTTACTTTTAAAAAATGTTTTAATTTTTTTTTATCCAAACAACTTTAAAGCCGAGCAACATAGAATCCTTTGAAAAAAGAAAAATATAACAAATTTTAATTGAAACATGATCCCTGAAAAAGGCCCAAGAGAAATGTTTTCAAGCGAGAGAAAAAGAAGGCGCCGAGTAGGGAGCCGACTACTGGTTGCTGTGAAGTAGGGTATAGTTCAGAGAGCCAGCTCATAAATCTATTACGTTCGCGAACGATACTTCGCTCTCTGAACTAAAGTTTCTTGGAGGCCAGCGAGGAGAGACGTCATACCGGGGGGGAGGCATTTTCCGGCATAATATCGGCTCCTTTTTGATGTGTTAGCCGGCTTTTGTCGCCCACTTCGAAGAGCCCGTTGATAAACCCGTTTCGTTTGCGAACGACCCACTGTTAGATGGCGGATCATGGCCAAAAGCAGCAGAAGTGTCCGCTGCATTTGGTGGATTTCGGCAGTGGCTGCTTTGTTTTCGGCAGGTTTTATCGCAGGTGAGTCACGTCGAGGTGGATTTAAAACAAGCAGGGAAGAAATTTAAACTTAAGTTGTGTGAAATGAATCGGAAGAGGTCGGCATCTCCAATTGCTGCTTCACCGAGTCACTAGTTGCATGCACATGCAGTCAACAATCGATTTTGAATCATGACTTGACTTGAATCGACCGGTAAATTGGATTTCTCGATGAAACCGAATTAATTGTTCTTAACCTTCTTGGAATAACGGTACTTTTTTCTACATGATGGATGGACACTCCCTTTTCAGCACGTGATTAAGCCACATACTATAATTGTTGATATTTATCCTAATCGTATTTTGTGTGTGTGTGAATGACGTGTTTGCTAGATCACTGTAAAACTGTTAAAGTTTTAAAATCACCGTTACTGCCTCTGTCAAGCTGCTTCTGTTGTGCGTCCATGTACGTGTCTCTCTTAGAAGCGCTCGGATAAATCCTTCTTCATTTTCCTCATGCTGAGGTTTTGGATGTTTTCCTTGCCCTCGTGTAGGTTTTAGTTTAGGGGATGGTGTAATAGTCTGAAGTCTGTAAAGCCCTTTGAAACTTCTTGTGATCAAGGGCTATACAACTAAACATGACCTGACCTGGCCATTGCTACTGCAAAATAGTAAAAAGTTGCAACATGTTGAATTATTTTATTTACAGTTTGCTGCAAATTGTTTACATGCTGCAGGCTGGCTAATGAAGGGCACCCACCCTAACTATGTAAGCAGTAAATCCAGTCAATATTTGGTGGAGTTTCTGAACGAAATGCAACCTAGCAAGATCAGAGAGTATCTCAGGTAAGAATCTATTAAACTTGCAGTACAGTATTATTCCAAGACAAATATGCTCAACAATTATTAATCTTTTTCCCAAGGAAATTCACACGTCTCCCCCACCTGTCAGGAACAGAACAGAACCTTAAGTATGCGGAGGAGATTCAGAAAGAGTGGCTGGAGTTTGGTTTGGACTCAGTCGAGATGGTGCCATATGATGTCCTGCTGTCCTACCCTAATGTTTCTAATCCGAATTACATTGCCATTGTTAATGCACAAGGCAAGGAGGTACAGTGATTCAATCATACCAATATGAAGACGCCATTCGTGTCATACAGATTTTGTGCTTCAGAGTATTATAGGATGTTCTTTCTGCCATTTTAGAGAATATTAAAAGGTTGAAAGAAAGCTGAAATGTGCCTACTCGCTAATGATAAAATTAGACGGTCGTGGACCAGACACAAGAGGCTGATTGGCTGCCATGAGAGGGAAAAAAAACTGATAAAACTGAACAGAACAACAAATGAGACTCATGAGAGCTGGAATCCAACTAGAATAATCCAAGTCAAATAATGAAGATATCTCTAGTCCTTAACCCAGAACACCAAATGCACAGACACACACAATGATTTAAATAATAAAAAAATAAAATAAAATCGTTTAGTAAAAACCTTTGTCAAGGCACAGACTAACCATGTTAGGCAAAAGACCTGAGCGTCGACTAATTAGCACGGATAGGGATGGCAGTAGATGGCCTCAGGAATGGTCTTCAGCCATCAAATTACACCCTACCAGTGTGATTCCCCCCACATTATATGAGTGATCAGCGGCAGCAGCGTTTTTTAAGGTATTGGTACCTGCCATGGTATCTGGCCCCAATCTTGGCTGCCATCAAGTGGCCATTTAATAATAAACAACTGATATGAGTTAAGAAATAATGTCATTTGGGAAAAATATTACATTGGGCTTTAAATATATTTCCTGAAAAAAATATATGTTGTTTTCCCGACACAATATGGTATTGGACATCTCTCCTGGAATTGATTAGTTGAAAGGTCATTTCCATGTCACCCTGACAGGAATTGTATGTACTCATAGCAAATGTATGTGGTATCCGTCTAACAAAATGTAACCTAGCATCCTTGAAGTGTCTGAAATAACATCTGCCCGGACGCCCTGGGCGTGCATCTTTTGCGTCGGGCGTACAACTTACAAAACATCTCCGCCCGGGAGGCAGACCAAAAAAAAAAAAAAAAAACCCCGAAATATTTATTTGCAAATCAAACGTTTGCTTTATTACGATTTCGAAATCTTGGTTCGGTTTGGAAATTTCTGAATTTCGGTTCGTTTGGAAATTTGCGTAACGGCAGCCGATCAGAAGCCTGCATCAAATAACTTCGTGCTTCCAGACTTTCCAGAGCCTTATAAGGTCGTGGATTTGCGTATCATTTTTCAAAGTAGACGCACAGAGAACACAAGAAAAATGGATAAGTGTTTAGGAATCAAGCCAAAACCTCAGCCCCAGAAGAAAGATTCAAAAGAAGCTCACAAAATTTATGACGCTACAAAACGTAAACTTACATTAAAAGCATCGTGGAAGGTGGAGTTCACGTGGCTTGTAGCAGATGATGCAACGTAAACATTCCATGAATGAAGATGAGTAAATACAGGTACATACGGATGGCAGATGGAAAACAGTGATGTCATATACATGCAATGAATGTTATAAGTAGATTTATAATTAACTTAATTTTAAAGTGTTGTTCTGTGATATATTCTGATTATCAATCCTTAATAGTTTGCAATAATGGCTTTTTTTTTTTTCGTCTTACCGTGTTTCAAGTTGTAAAAAATTGGGCAGGCAACTTAATGGCTGGGCAGGCAACTTTTCAGAGTTGTCCTCAACTTTTCAGTGTTGTCTGCCCTGGTGTCTGTTAACTTTTTGTCATGAGTTTCATACACTGATCCTTGGTAGAAGTTATTAGCGAAAATGCATTTGCCATGCCATCATAACAGGAGTTATATGTAGTAACAGTATCTGCATGATGTGTTGGTATCAATTACTACTTAGTATTTGGCTATCGGCATTGCCCTGACAAAATGTCGTATTGAACATCCCTAGTCAAAATAATCACTGGAGAGGTGTTTGTCATCATGACAAAAAATATTTGTTCTAGTAGTATTGGGCTACTCAAAATTTAGCTACTGAATTTTTTAGACAAAATGTTGAATCGAACATCCCTAGTAAAAATAATGAACCGGAAGGCCATTGCATTTCTTTTAAGACGGGTTTGCCACACTTAAGCATACCCAAACAAAAATAAAAACCTACAGCTACATTAGAAAAACTCGACAAGAACATTTTCATCCAGCCTAGTTTCAAATGTACTTGTTTAGAAATTTAAACCAAGTTGCATTTAACTTGATTTGACCTTTGTCTATAAAGGTTTTCAACACATCCTTGTTCGAGCCCAGTCCTGCAGGTTATGAAGATGTCGTGAATATCGTGCCTCCCTACAGTGCCTTTTCTGCTCAAGGACAACCTGAGGTGCACAACACACAATTATTGTGGTCGTGCTGGTACAAGGAAAAGTAAGCGCTGCCGATTAACAATCCTGCCGTTCTGTGCAGGGGGACTTGGTGTACGTAAACTACGGCCGCACGGAAGACTTTTCCCAGTTGGAGATGCAGATGGGAATCAACGTGATCGGCAAAATCGTCATTGTCAGATATGGAAAGATATTCCGAGGCAATAAGGTAAGAAATGCACTCCGCAGATTTCCAATAATTAGTGGGATGGTCATCTGATGATGTACTTGTTGAGCAGTTTTTCCTTTCCCTAATGTAGGTTTCAGATGCTATTGTGGCCTGTGCAACCTTTTGATAATCTGTGATTAAGGGCTATACACTGTAAAAAATATGACTTGACTTCAATTTGGGGTCTTACTTGCCTTCATAATGCGTTCGATTTTCTGCCCTTGTTGTGTCGATCAGGTAAAGAACGCCATCTTGAAAGGCGCAAAGGGTCTTATTTTGTTCTCCGATCCAGCTGACTACAGCGCCAAAGGGGTCAAGGTAATTTGCTTGAATCAATACAGATCTGCTTTACACTTTCAAGTGGAGGTTGGGGTGCTTCAAATGGGATATATGTTGAAAAGGTTTCTAGTTTAGTAGACAATCAAAATAAGGAGAGAAGACATCAATGAATTTTGAACTTGCAAGGGAAACGGGAGTCGACGATACAAACAACCCCCAGACAAGAATATTTTAATCAGTTCTAAAAGGCTTCCCCTGAGCCCTTTCTTTTTATTAAATATCATAGGTTCCAAAGCAGATCCGCCCTAAAGGGTTGGAAATGAAAGAACAGCAACCTTATAAGGAAATAGAGACAGTGATGTAAACAGTGCATACATCATACAGTGGTACCTCTTTGTACGAGCAATTAAAAAATATATTGCTTGCTATATGTAGGAAAATCTAGTTCATGAGCAGTCCCAGAGGCTACCACCAGAGACCTCTTGAAACCATTCGCTGCTCGTGACTGCTCACGGCTAGCATCAGCTTGTCCAGTTTGCGCATGCAAACTAACACAGGGGAAAAAGGATTGTGCTGTATATTTTTTTTCATTTACTTTTAAGTGAACAGTATCTGCTTATGTATCAACAGTCTTTTGATCTCTTACCTGTCAACCTCCGCCAATTGTTTACCTTATCAATGATTGCAAATCCTCCTTATTAAGCAATATTAAACCTTGCATACACAACGCGGCAACTACTCGAGAAGGACATACT
Organism: Urocampus carinirostris; assembly: GCF_059441175.1. Lineage (NCBI taxonomy): Eukaryota > Metazoa > Chordata > Actinopteri > Syngnathiformes > Syngnathidae > Urocampus > Urocampus carinirostris. Next base: position 19,359,424 of record NC_142358.1, on the reverse strand, counting down.
ATGTAGAATACTCCGACAATATTTAATATTACGACCAATCTGCAATGACGTCGTTTTTGCTACCAGTGACAGATACTATGCGGATTAGAGCCGAAAGGGGCAAGCCAAAATTTGTCTTTTAAAAGAAAAATCTGTATAAAAATTGTTACACAGCGTATTCAATGTGAAATTATTAAAAAACGTATTCAAAAAGGGGAAAACGAATGCAGGTATGCAAACTCTTCCGGGCAAATTTGCAAAATACAGTTTCACTTTGTCTTTAGGAGAGCTTGCGTTTTTCTTCAGACTGTGAACTGCGAACCGTCTACCGCATTTGTCATTGGCCCATCATTTTGAACAGTCCTTCAAAAAATACGCAAACTCCACTAAACATAAAAAACTAAAGTTCGTAATTTCTGTTCCAATAATATCCTGGAGTAATGTGAAAACTGCACCCTCTGTTGTGGGCAGCCGTATCCAGATGGCTGGAACCTTCCTGGTGGTGGAGCTCAGAGAGGAAATGTTTTGAACTTGAATGGAGCGGGAGACTCCCTCACACCTGGCTACCCTGCTAAAGGTGTGTGTTTTCCAATGATATTTCTGGTTTTGATGGTCCTAAATCGTCTCCCTGTGGGCAACCGTTCAATCATGTCCTTCACACTTTTCTGAACTCTTTTGATATAGGGAGGGCTGTACAGTTCATTAAAAGATTTGAAGGAGCAGTCCACAATTTTCTGTGCTGTGCTGATCACCTTCTGAAGTGCAGATTTCTGGGTGGCTGTGTAGCTGCTCAACCATAAAAAACAGTGAATGTGCCAGGTAGCTAGCAGTGTTACAGCAGTAAATGCGCCAGTGTTTAAATGTTGTTATATGCTAAATAATGAAGAATGCGCAGCACAGTGGTAAGTGGGTGTATGGCGGTGTGTCTTCCTCCCGCCCACTCGTCCTGCTTTAACCTTCTTATAGTGTCCTCTCCTTCATTTGCTATGCAACAACACACACAAAGAGCACACCCCGTTATAGGGCATGCCACACCGTTTTAAAAAATCCAATACTTTTATGGGTGCCTCATGGTATGAAAAATATGGTGGTAGATTGTTAACTGATGAAAATATGCTTGTTTAATGTATTAATAATTGCCATTATAGAGATCAGCAAATTTAGCAATCTGTAAGTAACTTCAAGGAGCTGTACGGAATTTGTGACTTTTTTACTTACGGCCTGCATTTCTTAGATACACTCATATAAACTCTTCCTTTTTCATCTCTCTTGGGGTTTAGGTTGACATTTGGACTGTACTTGAAGCAGGTCTTTTCTTACTTTCACCGTGTTCATACTACACAAGCAAACAAAAAAAATACGGGAACTAGCATGAAGTCACGCCAACCCATGTCCCTCCATTCGTCTTACCTAATGTGTTCCGCCTGGAACAGCTTTGCTAAAAACAAGATAAAAGCAGATCTGCACAATTACAAGGGTTCTTTGAACTCAGTTGGAAATTGTTCACACATGCTTAATTGATAAAATATTTAACTTTTTAAGGACACTTGAAATGGAGCAAACCATCTCTAATGAATACATAAAAAAATGCTCTTTTGCAGAATACACGTACAGATTCCGTCCTGAGGATGGAGTGGGACTTCCCAGCATCCCCGTGCATCCCATTGGCTACCATGATGCATTTCACCTCCTCAAGTACTTTGTTTTACTCATTTGACAATGCAAACTAATTCAATGAAGTGGTAACTAATCATGTTACACTTAACAGGAATATGGGAGGACAAATTCCTCCAAATGACTGGAAAGGAGCTCTTAATGTCTCCTACAGAATCGGTCCAGGCTTTACAGATGACTTCAAGACTCTGTAAGTGCTCGGGCAATTAGAAATTTTGCTAATTTCCACTCATGGAGAGTCTTGTAGTCTCTTTTGTAGTCTTTTTGTTTGGCGTCCGGCTAATGAGCTAGCAGCAATTTGCCAAATGGAACACAAAGGTGGGCCTTGTTTGGGAGAAGCATGCATCTCCACGTGATTGCCCGATAAGCAACATGTAAATTTGAAATGAGCTCCAGTGACAAGCACGTGATCGAAAAAAGAAGTCTATTTTCTGGTCATTAATAAAATCCCATTGTGCTTGTATTTGTGCTTTTGTAGGTTGGTGCGCATGAACATCTACACTAACAATCAGGTGACGAGAATCTACAACGTCATTGGAAGGATAAAAGGAGCTTTAGAGCCAGGTAGAGCCTTTGATACTGTTTTTTGAATTCTTTTTTTGCAAAACCTAAACATATTTGCAGAGCATAAAGTTCAGACAAATGTTTGCTGAACTCTATATAGACGCGTGTCTTGTGAGGCCCCAAAAATGTAGCTACATCTTAGTCATCATTGGATTGACAAATCTGTCTGTCTGTCTGTCTGTCTGTCTGTCTGTCTGCCTGCCTGCCTGCCTGCCTGCCTGCCTGCCTGCCTGCCTGCCTGCCTGCCTGCCTGCCTGCCTGCCTGCCTGCCTGCCTGCCTGCCTGCCTGCCTGCCTGCCTGCCTGCCTGCCTGCCTGCCTGCCTGCCTGCCTGCCTGCCTGCCTGCCTGCCTGCCTGCCTGCCCGCCCGCCCGCCCGCCCGCCCGCCCGCCCGCCCGCCCGCCCGCCCGCCCGTCCGTCCGCCCGCCCGCCCGCCCGCCCGCCCGCCCGCCCGTCCGCCCGCCCGCCCGTCCGTCCGTCCGTCCGTCCGTCCGTCCGCCCGCCCGCCCGCCCGCCCGCCCGCCCGCCCTGGTCATATCCCTCGAGAGGGGTGACCGACAGCAAGACAAACACCTACAAAAACAAATACATTTTTAAACCATGCCCAAACACCCAAAATACAGTAGGACTTCGCGGTTCCACGTTCGGGGGTTCAGAGCTTCGCAGGTCTAAGAAATAATAATAAAATAAAATAATTTCGCTACTTCACGGATTTTCACTTTTCGTGGGTGGTTTTGGTCCCCATTAACCGGGTCTAAGAAATAATATTAATTAAAAAAAAAATGTATATATATATATATATATATATTTTTTTTTTTAATGCATTTTTGAAGGGGCGTTGCTACTTTGCGGATTTTCACTTTTTGCGGGTGGTTTTGGTCCCCATTAACCGCGATAACCGAGGGATTACTGTAGTTAAGCACCTTGGCACCCAAGTTGGTCATGCTTTCGTCCCTCCAGATGAAACACACAAGAAAGCGGCCATGTTACTCGAGTCAGGGTGACACAACGCACTCTTCTGTTCAGCTTTCACTGGTTTACCCCTGCCGCATCATACGGATGCCCTGCCCATCCCTTTGAACAGATCTAAACATCCCACTATCCTTTTACAACACCTCTCCACTCATTCCTATCGCCAACAAGAGCTCTAGCTTCCACTACATTTGGATCTGTAGATCCTCTTCAACATTCGACCCTCATCCATCCTCTCCATGTGTCCAAACCAACCGAGTACTCTCTTATCCATGCGCTTGCTCAGTTCCACTACTACTCCACTTCTGTCCCTTGATATCAAATGTGTTAACTTTTAACTATTAACACATTTTTTCAGCTTGTTAATACTATCACTAAGTCTATTGTTTGGGGCTAAGGTCTTTGCCAAATCAGAAACTCTGGTCTCACTACAGCCGTTTACCGTGGGGCAAGAGAATTGCGTGCCTTATTGTTCATCTTCCTAAAGTCAGCACGGTAATATGTTACAAACTCATTGTATTGATAATATGAATGATGTATAATCTGAAAATCCAATTTTGAAAAAGGAAAATTCAAACATTCTTTGGTTGGATGAGAAAACATTCTAACACTGAATAAATAACACCTTTTTAAAAAATATTTTAATGATGAAAGGTGCCCCTCCTTGACTATATGTCATTGATGTACACCAACTTCATGGGCAATACTTTCAGTAAACTGAGAAAACCAGTTTTTGGAGTACTTTTAATTTCATACGCCTTTTAATAAATCCGAATATTTTTTGAAGGAGCAATTTATAGTCCTGAAAATTTGTTACCTGGCATAAAAGACATGGAATCATGAGCAGAACAAGATAAACAAGTTTCAGCCATCATTCCAAGTCAGACTTTATTAAAGTTTGCTAATTGGGCTAACGCATGGATCACCAATGCGGTGCAGCAGCTAGCCCCTGTTGAGGAATAGCTTTTTTACTTCTGCGTGTTCGTTTTCCTACCAAGGTTATGAGATGAGTGGTCGGTCAAAATGAGAGCTCAAAATGAGCAGTGTAGTTCCTTCGAAGGTTTTACTTACAGAATATTCCGGGCACAAATGAGCTACGTGCAATGGCAGTATGAATTCACAAATGCAAATACTGGTGTGGTTATACAAAGAGAGTGGTCATAAATGATTGTTAATATATTAAATTCAATATTAAAAGTATCCCACAGTTGAATAAAGCACTGTCCTACTCACGATAGCCTTGTCATCGTTGGGGATTCTTAACATTTGCCTGAGGAAATCAATTATATTTTGTTTAATAGGTGATAAGTTGGACTTAATGTGATCTCCTGCGCCTGCGTTCTTGAGCTGATTACATCTCCTCATGAGCTGAATTTAATGTTTCCTCTCATTTTGTTATCCACTCTAAAAAATAAGATGATAGACCTAACATTGGTTCTTAAAGCCACTTCTGACTACAAAATAAAACACAATTAAAGTTACATAATTCCAAATAAATAAATGAAGAAGTTAAGTAAATTAAGAAAAGATACGATCATGACTAAACATGAACAGTGACATTTTTCAATATTACAACTCCCCAAATAAACACTTCAGGGGCGTCCTCTAATCTTCATTAGTTTTTGTTTTTTAAACATAGTTACATTACTGTCAATTTGTAAATGCGAACATTTGAAATTATATTTTTTACTGTATAGGTTGACCAATTATTTGTAAATACGTTGAGTAATTTTTATTTTTAACTCATTGTACTGTCACAATCACGTCTTTTAACTCTTAATTTAAAGCTTGAATACTCAACTCCTCACTTAAAGCAGAATCAAACTACCTCCGAATTAAAGTTTTTACCTTTGACAACGGTACACATGTAACTTTGGATTTTGTTTTAGGTGCTTACAGGGTTCGTACAGGTGCTTGAAATCCTTGAAAATGCGTGTATTTTAATGTGGTGTTTTCAAAGATTAAAATGTGCTTAAATTTTGGGTGAAGTGCTTGTAAATGCTTGAAATTGTTGCCATGTTTCTAAACAAGGCTGCTTTAAAATGACGGCGACACTGGTCTGGCGGTGTAGCTTTGCCATTTTAGTTCTTCTTCCCTCGTGATTAACTTAGGTTGGCATTTGTTAGTATGACATTGTTCTATGAAGCGTCATTGCCCCCTAAGGGTCGCGCTCAAGAGGACAGGGACACTCTATACCTGTAAAGGACACTATGAAATGTGTATTATTGCAAGGATTACGTATCAATTATGCACCGTGCAAGGTAGTGTTTCCCAGTGATAAATTGTAATAGGAAGAACCTTTTTCAACTGATAATGTAAGCCACATATCACTGTCATTTCTACCCAACAGTTATGTGGGAAAGATTTGTCTCAAAAACAAATATATCAGTGTAAAAATCATATGTCTTCAAAAATCGCATATGAAAATTGCAGATATATTGTGGCTCTGCAAAATACATGATTCACACTGGATTTTTTCTTCCAACGGTACTGAAAAAATTGGAAAATTGGCTTTGAAAGTCCTTAAAAAGTGCCATGAAAAATGTGTACGAACCCTGTGCTTATATGTTTAAAAGGCCAAGTATGGTGTAAACATTGGCAGCCCCAACAAATTATGACAAAAAATATCTGCTGTGTGTTGGACTAGACAGGTACGTAATTCTAGGGGGACACCGAGACGCCTGGGTATTTGGAGGAATTGATCCCATGTCGGGTGCCGCTTTAGTCCACGAAACAGTCCGCAGTGCTGGCAGGCTTCTCAAAAAGGGTATGTGGACCGATTTCTTTAACGTCAAGCAGCTTGGTTCAGGATGGCATTTGTTTGCAGGCTGGAGGCCAAGGAGAACAATAATATTTGCCAGCTGGGATGCAGAAGAATTCGGGCTGTTGGGCTCGACGGAATGGGCAGAGGTAGAAATATTTGCAATTTCTACGATCGTGCTGTCCACTTCAGCTCACCATTTGAATAAAATTGAGTTTTTTTGCCAAGATATGCATCGTACATTATACTCAAGAGCACAGGATTTGATCACATATTTGTGAACAGGAAAATTCCAGAGTGCTTCAGGAGAGAGCAGTGGCTTACATCAACGCAGACTCTGGCATAGAGGGTGAGTGCAAATCCAGGGGGTCCAAAAGTCTTGGCTATATTTTGACATTGAATATCTTGGAAACTATTGCGAATATAAAAACATACCTGGTAAATCCAGAAAAATTCTAACCTAGACTTTTACATGGAATGTTCGAAGATGTTCATCGTGAGCACCATTCGTTACACGACACACATTAAGCTGGTAGTTACATTCTTGCCAAACGCGTCCCAGCATTGCATTGTAAATGGTTGCAATAGCTTCTGTTATTTGTGCCTTCAGCTCATCCACGTCTCTGGGAATGGAAGGCACATAGATGAATCCTTTCACAAATCCCCACAAAAATAAATCACATGGTGTGAGATCTGGGTGGCCAGGACATGAGATCATGATTGTTCTGCCCAGACCGTCCAATTGATGTCTGGCAGTGTTGTGTTTAGAATCAGTTTAACCCTGAGTCTCCAGTGTAGTGGCGCCCCATCCTGTTGGAAAATGGAGTCACCAGACTCTTTCTCACTCAATTTATCCATTAACCATTTTTCTAGTACGTCGATGTATTTCACCATTGTCTGTTATTCTTTCAACGATGAATGTTCCTGCATGTCTCTCTTTGACGTAGTACAGAAGACCGTCATCTTTGAGAAATCTTGCTGATGCTTAATTACCGTATTTTCACGACTATAAGGCGCACCAGGTTATAAGGCGCACCCCCCAAAAATAGTATTTTGTCCTATATTTTCCATACATAAGGCGCACCGGGCTATAAGGCGCTACAGTAGGAACGTCAAAAAAGAGTCAGATCGTTCAGTCAAACTTATTAACTGCTTAACATTCCGACAGCTCGCAAAGAACGTAATACGTGTCTCTGACACGTATGGACAAGGTGTCTCTAAGATGTCGCCAATCACTCAAATGCGTCATTCCACATATCATCATGAAGGTTAAACTCTTGGGGTTCAAGAAATGCCAACCATTTCTTTGTTTCTATTTTCTTTCTCGCTGGCAATGTGTGGACAGCAAAGTAAGAATTTCTTTGTGCAGGGAAACATGGTTCTTTACTGTGCAAATGACAATAAACAATTTGAATTGAATTAAATTTAATATAAGACTCATCACAGAAACATCACGATCAGTCTGAAACAAGATACTGGGAAAATATAAAGCTGGTGTACCTCACCAAAGTCGTCTTGCAGCCCTCACGTTAAATAATAATACGCAACCATGGTCCGCTTACATCCGTGCGTGTAGTAAAGCCAACCGTGTAAACTATTCACACACTCCAAAACACGCAATAATGCCGACAAATAAAAATCGATGGACGTTGCTTGTTGCTAGCTGACTTTTTAGCCCCATAATTCCTGTTTACAAATGCAGACTGCAGTACTAAAAATGTTTTCTCCATGCCTTAGTGAAACCAAATGTGTGATTTGTATCTTTTTCGACCAATTGCAGGCTTTGTTTTGCCCCGCTTAGCCTATGCAATACTGTAAATGCTAAAAAGGACCCGCCTTCTTTACCTCGAATACCTTTAGCCTATAGTGACCAATTCAAATGATGATTGACACATTGGTCAGGAAATGAAACACCGGAATATATATCCCAGCATACACCGTGGATTACTTCTACAGGGGAAAACCTAGTCTGCGGCTGCTTGCATTAGTTGCGAGACTTTGCGACTCAATATTGATCCATATATAAGGCTCACTGTATTATAAGGCACACGGTCAGCTTTTGAAAAAAATGAAGGCTTTTAGGCGAGCCTTATAGTCGTGAAAGTACGGTAATGTGGGTTCTCAGTACCCCATATGTGAGTACAGTATTATGCTAGTTAATATTGCCATTTACGTTGAAAGTTGCCTCATGCCTAAAAACAAGGCGGTCGTAAAATCCGGCGTTTTCTATCATCTGTTGCATTGCCATGCAAAAGTCACGACGAGCTGGTTTATCAGTGTCCTTTAACTGTTGGAGTCGCTGTTGCCAGTTAGGCTTCGTGTGCAGTCCTCTTTTTAAGAGACGCCAAACAGTTGTTGTGCAACACTAAAGTTACCTTCTGGCTTTTCTGATCCTTTTACAGGGGCTCCGCTGGAAAGCAGTTCTAACTTGTTCCATCACTTCTTCTAAAGTTTAGGGGTGTCCTGTTCTTTTAGCTATACATAAGCACCCATGTGTTATGAATTGACAATGCCATCTCACTATGGACTTCCTCTTTGGAGGCTCATTTGTGAATTTTCTGTGATGTACAAAGTTAAGTGAACGCCATTAAAGGGTCTGAAAAGACATAAAAAAAAATCAATCTCCTTAGAAAAAAACTATTGTAGTTAGATTTAAAACGGCAGACCTTTTATCTTACTAATATTTATCGTTAAGGAGATATGGGGACTTCAAATGTGCCCAAGACCTTTGGAATACCCTATTTTCTGTCCCTGTGTATGACGGGAAGTATTTGTTTGTCTTTTTAAGGAATGTACACACTCCGGGTTGACTGTACGCCATCTCTGCACACACTAGTGTATGACATCACAAAACAGGTAAATGGAGAAGTTCAAGAAAAAAACATGATCGGCCTAATTTGGTTAAGACCTCCCTGTTTTTGTTTGTGTCCAGATACCCAGTCCCGAGAAAGACGAGGAAGGAGTTTCTTTGTATGAAAGTTGGCATAAGAAAGACAATTGGACAAATGACCGTGATGCCCCCAGGCATGTTATCCAAGGTTTTAAAGGGGATACTATATGGTTATGCATTTCAGACACAGGGGGCAGAGAGACTGAAAGCACTGTCCTCCATGTTAGTTAAATGGGAAGAGGGTGGGTAATAAGTGCTGCAGATGACCATCATAGAGTGTGTGGTGGCAAGGGTGTAGGTTTGGTCTTGGCATTGGTGTGGACCAAATCATATTGTAGCAACCCAAAGATTGTAACTATTGGCCAATCATGTCACTGTTCTTTTCACACCCTTTAGGGTTGATCTGCTTTTTGTAACTTAGGACTTTTAATGAAAACATAGGGCTTGGCAGAGGACGTTTGTAGAACAGGTTGGAATTTCATATCTGAAGGTTAAGTACAGTCCTCTCCTGCTTGCCTTGCAAGTTCAAAAATCATTGAGATCTTTTCTCTTTATTATGAGTGTTTATTGAACTATAAACATATCACTCATTCTCACTTGCATGTACCGAAAACAATTTGTCTATTACGGACTGATTGGTTCGATATGTGCTGTTTTTTAGGATCAGTAAGCTGGGTTCAGGAAGTGATTTTGAAGCCTACTTTGTCCGTCTGGGAATCGCCGCTGGCAGAGCAAGATACACCAAGAACAAAGTATTATAATTTTCGATGAAGGAAGTTTAATACTTCGGAAATGTTTATTTCACGTATGTGTTTTTGTGTGCAGAAAAGCGAGCGGTACAGCAATTATCCCGTCTATCACACAGTGTATGAAACCTTTGAGCTGGTGGAGAAGTTTTACGACCCTTCCTTTACAAGGCTTCGAGCCGTGGCTCAAGTGAGAGGCGGCCTCGTTTTTCTGCTGGCGGACTCTCAGATCATCCCCTTGGATGCCAATCAGTATGCAGTTTCGCTCATTAAGTACGCAAGCTCCATCGCGGAAATGGCACAAACGCACAAGGAGATGCAGACGTATGAGGTGTCTTTTGGTCAGTCGCAACCGGCGCAACACTCTTATCATTTTTTCGTGTTAAGTATTGACGTTGTTTATGTCTTATGCATTTGCAGATTCCTTGTTTTCAGCAGTCGATAACTTTACTGTTTCAGCGCGGGAGTTTCACGAGCGCCTGCAAAAAGTCAACCGAGCAGAGTAAGGAGACTATTTGTACAAGTTATCTTATGAACTTACTGTAAATTCAGTGTTGATTATTTTTTCTATTTACTTCGTTTGAAAAAGATTTAGTGATGTGCACGCCGAGGTACTTAAAGCTTCTCACCCGCTCTACTTCAAGCTCCCGGATAAATAGTGGCTGAGTGTCCTACTCTTCCTCATGTCCACTATCATCTCCTTTGTCTGGTCCGTATTAAGGGTGAGGTTGTTGTCCCCGCACCATGTCACCAGACTCGCCACTTCCCTCCTGCAGGCCGCTTTTCCCCCACAGTGATGCGTCCCATCACTGCAGTGTCGTCGGCAAACTTCAGGATGATGTTGTCCTTGTCCGAGGAGACGCAGTCGTGCGTGAAGAGGTTGTAGAGGATTGGGCTGAGGACACATCCCTGCGGAGTTCCTATGTTGGTGGTGATGCTGGCTGACGTCTTATTTCCAATTCTGACAGACTGGCGTCTGCCAGTTTGAAAGTCCAGGAGCCAGGTGCAGAGGGTGGGGTGCAAACAGATTGTAGATAGTTTGTGGGTGAGTTTATGGGGGATGACCGTCTTGAAGGTGGAGCTGTAATCCGCAAAGTGTATCCTGATGTCGGAGTCTTTGTTATTCAGTTGGGACAGGGAATGATGATGAACAGCTGTAATGGCATCTGAAGTGGATCTGTTGGGTCCATAGGCATACTGTAGAGAGTCCAGGTTGTCTGGGATGCTGCTCTGGATGTGGGGTAAAACTAGTATCTCAAAGCACTTCATGGAGTGAGTGCTACCGGTCTGTAGTCTTTCAGGCAGGGAGGGGGACAATGGTTGTGGTTTTAAAACAGGAGGGAACAATGCTTTGGCTGAAGGAAAGGTCGAAGATGGAGGTACAAACATTTGCCAGCTCATTGGCACATGCTCTGAGAGCACGGCCAGGGATGTTGTCTGGCCCTGCTGCCTCGTAGGGGTTGATTTTCTTCAGTACTCTTGAGTACTGGACCTGATAAGACGATACGTTTATTGTTTTAAATAATAGTCATAAGCTGTTACAGGATGTGCTGTTTGGTATGTCTAATGTGTATTAGTGCTGTGCATTTGGTACGCCCCTAATGAGACAGATGACGCAACTGCTGCTCATACTCTGCTTGAGACGGGGCCGCCATAACTCTATTCAGTTGTGGTGGGTTGCTGGATCACCACTGGGCCGTTGGGGTGTTGCCCATTCCTCAACAAATCTTCATCTGGTCTTGAACCGGGGACTTTTCGTGTGTTAGGCGAAAGTGCTAACCACTGCTCTACAAAAACACGCATTCATTTTTACTCTATTGAAAAATATAAACATGCCCACCCTACTGAGTGCATGTCTGGTTGATCGGGGGTTGTATGTGACGGTTTGAGTGATGCAGGAGATTTTAGGATTAAGAAGACACTGCAATTCATCATTTCCAAAGATTTGTAGAGAAAGTAAGTTGAAAAAATAGAGACGCAACGCAAACTGTAGTGACAACTTAAACATAAAATGACTCATTTTTATTAATCTGTTAACGTTGCGCCGGCCCACCAGTGGGCTGTCAGACTGTTGAGAAGTAAAGACGTGTCTGTATGATGTCACCAGTCACTTTAAAAACCTAAAACAGGGTTTCCGCGGATCCTTAAAGTCTTTAAATGTATTGAATTCTTTATTTAAAAAAGGCCTCAATTGGCATTAAAATGTCTTAAATCAAAATTTCAAGTCTTGAAAATGTTAACACATTAATAAGATTTAAATCTGTTTGGACCAAAAAGATTTTGTAACATTTATTAATTGCCTTTTTTAATTATTCTTTGATACCTTAGTGGCAACATCCCTTAACCACAAATTACATCAGCTTATAATTGATGCCCACTTACAACTATCAAAACGGTGATGTGGTTTCAGTTAGGCCTTTCAGAGCAGACACATGTCTAAAGTCTACCCACAACACACAGAGAAACTTGCCATGGCTAAAAGCTGTGCCAGGTAATGTGTAGGAAGCACGAGACAAGAAATATTTGTGTTTTTTGTTTGGTTTCAATTGGGTTTTATCTTCGACTTGGTTTTAATTTTGACTTCAAAAGGCAATAAAAAAAGTCTTAAATTTAATTTACCTTAAGCTGTAGGAACCCTGTTAAGTTCTTGAGATTCAAGATATAGAAATCTGTAAAATACTTATGTTTAGTCTTTCAGATTGTGATCAAATCTGACCTGGGACCAGGTAGGCCTTCGTGCCTTTGTCCCAGCTGTTTTCCAGCTAAAATGCCCATGCTACACTCATCGGCAGGCATATGATTGCAGGAAGAATTCAGGAGAGAACAAAAATCTTCTTTTTCTGTGTGTTGCCACTTAGATTACGGTACTCAATGTTTGTAGAACTAGCAGTGTGATTATTTTAGTTGGGGACAAAGCTTCAGAGTGTTACCTTTCAAAAGAGACCAAAACCGTCCAGATTCTCTAAACAGTGGAATTTATTTTGGGTATATCTTGAATTGGGATTTTAGGTTAATTTTACAGGATTGTTAAAGGGTTAAGAACGTGTTAAGAGTACTCATTACCAAGAAAAGTACCGTATTTTCCGCACTATAGGGCGCACCGGGTTATAGGGCGCACCCCCAAAAAATAGTTCTTGGTCCTATATCTTCCATACATAAGGCGCACCGGATTATAAAGCGCTACAATGGGAACGTCGACAAAACAGTCAGATAGTTCAGTCCAACTTATTACCCCCTTAACATTCCGAAAGCTTGCAAAGAAGCAAATACGTGTCGTAGACACATGCGGATGCGGTGTCCGACGATGTCACTCACATGCATCGTTCCAAATATCATTCGAAAGGTTAATGTCTTGGGATTCAAGAAATGCTAACCATTCCTTAGTTTCTATTTTCTTTTTCGCTCTCAACTTTACTGTGCATATGACAATAAACACTTGGAATTGAGTTTAATTTAAAAAAAGACCCATCACAGAAACATCGACATCACTCTGAAACAAGATACTGGGAAAATATATAGCCCGGAGTAGCTCACCGAAGTCGTTGCGTTCAATAATAATGTGCAACCATGGTCCTCTTATATCCGTGAGTGTAGTAAATCCAGGAGAGTAAAATATTAACAAATACAGAATGGTAAAACATGTTTCCTTTATGCCGTAGACAACCAAACTTGCTATTCACATTCATCTTTTTCGGCCAATTGCAGGCTTTGTTTTGCCCCTTTAGCCTATGCGAGCTTGTAAATGATAAAAAGGATCCGCCCCCTTTACCTCCGAATAACTTTAGCCAATAGTGATCGATTCAAATGATGATTGACACATTGGCTGGGAAATGAAAAGCCGGCATATGTATCCCAGCATACACCGTGGACCACATCGCCTACGAGGAAAAATCTAGTCGGCGGCTGCTTGCCTTTGTTGCGAGACCTTGCGACTTAATATTGATCCATATATAAGGCGCAATGTATTATAAGGCGCATGGTCAGTTTTTGAAAAAAATAAAGGCTTTTAGGTGCGCGTTATAGTGCGGAAAATATGGTAATTGCGTTTCAGGAATGAGTCTCTTTTTAACGTGTTGGTCCCGACATTTCTAAAATGTCAGTGTGACACCCTTACGTCTATCTAAGAAAGTTGGGTGTTTAGGTGAGGGAAAGGCTAACGGAATTTTCATTTTTTTGTTTGTAAAAGTCCATTACAGGTCCGTGCTCTAAATGATCAACTAATGTATCTGGAGAGGGCCTTCATCGATCCCCTGGGCTTACCAGGACGACCATTCTACAGGTATTAACATACAAAATTACCTGTTTGCTAAGGGGTGTGCAATACATGAGATTCCCTTACGTAGCGTTTTTATCTTGTATTTAAAAGGAAATTGTTTTCGGATTCCTGGGTCAGCCAATTTCTGTTAACTAAAGAGGACGCCAAATGTCAATTCAATAAATCAACAATCAAAATGGTATCACTTCGTCCTTCGTTACAAAAAGTAGTTCTCAGCTTCAAAAAAGTTGGTGACCGCTGGTGGTGTAACGTATTCTTGTGTTGAGCGCCATTAACTGTCTGCAGAGTGAGGCGGGCAGTTCTCTGCCTCACTGTACGGGGCCGATAGTGAAACAAGTGGTTCTCTGCATAGTGACTGGACAGTGATCCCGTTTAAGTAAACACAGGGTTTTATTGATCGATAATGATCCAATATCTACACATTGTCCAAAGTTTTACTTCCCTTCTGATTAAAGTCGTCGGCGATAATGTTAGGATTGTATAATTATATTTATCCTACAGTTGACATTTAATATGTTATATGTGTTCTCAGCCATTTTTGAAGAGTTCTCAGCCTGCAAGGCCATGAGTTGTGTTTCGATGTACAGACTGTGTTTTGTTCTCACATACCAACGGATGTACCCTGACCTATGACCTGGCATCCCATAACTCAAGATTGTTCTTCACCAAAGAGCCTGGGAAAAAGGAGTTTCCCAGGACCAAGGTCACCTGCCATCATTGGATGGAAAGCAGACCTTCGAAAGAAGACTAATCAACTCTACGTAGCAAAGGCAAAAACTGAATATTAGAAGGGAGGTTTTTCGAGGAGAGCCAGAGCCGAGCCGAGCCAGAGCGCAGCAAGCAGGGCAGAGCGAGCGAAAAGATGTCTAACAACGGAATGTCGGCGGCTTTCAATATGATGATTAATAAAGTAACTAATTATAAAGAACCGATTCTCTTTGTCCTATATTGCAGAGCGTTTTATTAAAAATGTTGGGGACATGAACCTAACATTTAATTGGTCCTTCGAAACCGGATTCCAAGATACCAGATGATTCCAGGACGCGAGAGGAAAATCCAGGAAAGACTGTGGCCACAGCATAAAGACCCTTTTTCCGGGACTGGACCTTCCCTCGCGGGCTGGGATCTGACGGTTGACGGAAAGCCAAGGACTTAGAGAATCGTGAGTAAAATTTATTCATAACATTGTGTAGATAACCGGTAAAAGAAATTGACTCGCGAGAGCGCGGGGGGTAGATTCTTAAGGTTTAAGAATCCTCCGTCGAAAAGATTAAGAATTCTCTGTAGAAAAGGAAAATCTTAACAGAGACAAAGTTTAAGAATCCTCCGTTAAAAAAAAGAAATTACGGGGGGCAGATTCTTAACAGAAAAACCCTGACAATTCTAGACTCTATCAGGTAAATAGTTTTCAGACAGTTAAAATTCCGCGGGAGGTGTGGACTCCCCTAACCCAGCGCTTTAAAGTTAGTTAAATTTCACAAGGATGTGCGGAGTCCTCTGTCAACTGAAAATAAGTGGAAAAAGAACAAGCGATGTAAGAACGTGATCACGATAAAAAACAAGACGTCTGTGTGATTGAGAAAGAGCGAATGAAATATAAAGTTGCCCCTGGGCAATTGTATTTATATAAAAAATAATAATAATAATAATAATAAATACTCGATGAACTCATAGGTGAAGAGTCATTTATAAGGAAGACCCGACCGCAATCGAGCCTCTGTGTTACTGGATAAAAGTGAGAAATTTGGGAAAAATAAATGAGCTATTTAGATGCGTTAAATCAAAATAATGCCAGAATAATACCGAAAAAGATAAAATATTCCTGTTTTCAGTTCAAAAAATTGGTAAAAAAGGACTGGGAAGAATAGGAAAAATCTAATTGAGTGAATTGAAATACACTAATTTGAGATAAGGGCATTTTTATACCAAAAAATATTGAAAAAATTGTTTATAAATACTTTTTTTCTCTTTCAATTAAAATGGAAAAAATGGATTGAGTGAAATTCAAATGAGTAAGATAACTCATAAATAAATAGATGCCATTTTCACATTAAATAGGTGAAGCTAAAATAGTAGATTTAATTGGTTTAAAGAAAAAAAAAAAAAAGAGAGAGAAACATAAAGGGGAAAGTTAATTAAATATTAAGAGAGATAATTTGGTGAAAATTAAGTGAGACTAACCTTAATACAATAGATTGGAAAAAAAAACCTTACTTTTTCAACATTGAACTGTTTTAAATCTAGAGTAAGTAAATGGGTAGAGTGGAGCACATTATAGAGTGCTTTTGAAGATCTTCATTGACTTGAAATGCGTTGTTTAGATGCAAACCATTTGCGATTTATGGCATTACCTTTGTGGAAATACCGTAATGTATCCTAAAAAGGAGGATAACGAATATACAGGGCCATATAGTGAACCGCGTCGATTAAAGGGAGGAAGAGCAGGCACACAGTAATACGCCTCGCTCCACGCCGCCCCCACAATATGCCAAATCATTCACATGCGCTAACACCCCCCAGGCCATTTACCCACTTCCGAGGAGAAGCCGTGAAGAGGGTAGGGTTTTACCGCCCGATTCTCAATGGCTAAAAGGCCAAGTGGACCCCCTTATTGACAGAGTAAAACATAGATATAGATAACGAGAAACTGACTAATCCTGAGTAGGTCAGATCATGGGTCATAGCACGGCCTTGGCAGTGATTAATTAAAAAGGGAGTTATTTTTCTGGGTTGAATAATGGTTTTAAATCTAGAAGTGGGATTCACACGTGACACCGAGCAAGCTGTGAATAAAAAAAAAAAAAAAAAAGAGGTGAATATGAGGACGCAGGAATTAAGTGGACACTAAATTGAGGAGAAGATAAAGTTATAGTGAAACAATATTTACACAGAAATATTTGCATGTAAGATGTTACATACAGTTGAGATTTGTGTAATATGCATTTGGTGAAAAATAGTCAAAACATGTGACAGTAATTTTATAGATAAGCTATAAAAATAAAAGAAAATTATATAAAGGATGAAAATCTATTTGAAGGCAAATGAACATAGACATAACATATTGTTTTGCTTTAGAACAAGAAATGAGAGAATTGCAAAGTATTACAATAATAAATTCGACTACAAAAATACTGTAGTGATACAAAAACTACACTATTTTGTTGCCATAATGAGAAATATTATAGACTAAAAAAAAATATATATATATATATATATATATATTAGTGAACTATCGTGAAAACACTGCAAAGGAAGGAAACGTTTGATTTTACAGCAAAAGTGTTGCTCTAACGATGTTTTTGAGTTTCAGAATTTTGGTTCTTGTCTCATTTGGACTCAACAATCCGCTGAGGAGAAAATGGAGGAACGGTGAGGAAAAAAAAAAGTAGCATTACTAACGATGATGAAGATATTTGAATGGGATGAACGATGGTAAGTGAAAAACCAATTTTTATGATATTAAAGGAATATGTCAACAATAAAGGCGTTACAGGTGAGAACCAGAAAAGTTTTGTGTTCATATTCGGCCGGTATGAACCATAACTATGATAAGTAGATCTCATCTTGTTGGAATCCATCACAGCGATCATCGAGCAGCGATTGGAGGACACCCTGAACTGGTTGCAAGCCAATTGCAGGGCACACAAAGATAGACAATTCACTAGCTCATTCACACATAGGGACAATTTGGACCAGTCAGTCCACTTGAAATGCATGTTTTTTTTGAAAGAGGAAAGTAAACCGTAACAATGAGAGCATGCAGGCTGGCTTGGAACACACACACCTGTTCCCAGGTCCTTAGTAATGCCGCACACGTGCTGGCCACTGCGCCACCGTGCTGCACACACATATATAATATATATATCTCATCTCATCTCAGCAGCTGCACCGCTTATCCTCAGTAGAGTCGCGGGGGTGCTGGAGCCCATCCCAGCAATCATCAGGCAGTGGGCAAGAGACACCCTGATATATATGATTTTTTTTTTAACTGAACTATCAATAATGATAATATGATAGGAATTTTGAATTCCGTGTACTAGCTTGCTAAAAGATTTATAGATCTTGGCAGAACCCCTGAAATTTAGTGATACAAAGATCGAACTTATAAATCGGTGACAAATATAGTAAATATCTGCGTATTCATTCAGTTTTGATCATCGAATTATTAATTTATTTTCTGCATTTGTTGATGGTAATTGCGAATAACAGGCTTGTCTTTTTCCATTTTTCTACTTACTGTACTTTTCTTAGTACAACATAATTCGTGATATCAATCATCAAAGCAAATGAGTCGTTTGAAAGCAAGCTCTCTTTGATGAATTGAACAAGGAAAAAAGCCGTTTGTCTAATAAAAAGACTGACCTTCGCTCGACAAGAATTACCAACAACAATGACGTAATCTCGAAGCGACGAGATCTCATTAGCTAAGATCGGCGTGCAGGAAAATAAAACTCGTATATAACAAAACCAAATTAACGATTAGGATTGTAATGTGTTAAATCTTTGTTAAAGAGTAAACTAAATGATAATGAAAATTTAAAGGAAAAAAAAGGTTGCGTACCCAGCATAAATGATGCGTCTTGGACAGGTAAGCGGGAAAATGAAAACACTGAGAGTATAATACAAGATAATTATACAGAATAGTATAAAAAGAAAGAATATTTGAGTGAACAACTAATCATTTTTCGTTGAAAATGCGAATAGCAAAGGGTAATAACTTTAAGACGTGTAGATTTGCTCTTAATAAAGAAAGGACGATTAAAGCAATGAAGCTGACTAAAAATGGTCCATAATTTTAGTGTCAATCTTCTTGTTCGTAAATGGACAAATTCAAAAGAGGCGTAAGACGTAAAAAGATTATTTCCTTAGTTGTTCTCGTATTACAGAAAAGAAAATTCGAGACTAGAAATAATTAATAACGTAGCTGAAGCTATTTCAGTCAATGAATGAAATGTTTCCTTTAAAAAAAGGAAAAAAGAAACGTATTAATAGTCGGACCAGATCATGTTGATCTGTATAGCCTTGGTCACGGGGGATCTTGAAGGGCTGCTTAAAACAAAGACTAATGCGTAAAGACAAAGATTGTTGCGCGGAATAAAGATTATGAAAATAAAATAAATACACTCAACAAGACATAAGTGACGAGTATGTATTGTTCTATATTGAATCAATAAAAGATTGATTATGGTTACAGAGAGAAGAAAATACAATTAGAGAAGTTATGACATTAAGTTCGATTTGGCATTTTTTGAGAAATTTTTGTTGATCTTTTGAGATTTTTGATGTTTAGTGTGAGGGTTTGGAATTTTGACAAGTTTAGCCCAAAGGACAATTGGGAGGACAATTGATTACACACTGAATTTTTTTAGAATGAGTGTTACGATTGACAAGTGATAAACAAATGTGTAACAAATACTGACTTATGGTTTGGTTAAGTTAATAAGGGAACGGTTTCTATGGAAGAGCATTTTTAGAAGACAATGAGAAACTGATCAATCTTGAAGAGGGCCATAGGAAAAAACGGATTAGTTGATTTTGAGACATATCGGGCTAATTTAAGAATAATTGCATGGGAAATAAATGAATAGAAATTAATTAAACTAAGATAATGTCTACTAGTAGTTAAATTGAGAAAAATTTGAATAATCCGGTTAATTTACAAAAAATCCCACTACGTAAGCACAGTGGAATTAACGAGACTCTCAAGTGCCAGTGAATTCCGCAAAAAGACTCTTTCTGGGTCTCCAAAGGACATATAAATCTGTCAAAAAGAGGTCATGGACTAATTTGCTGAAAGAGCCAAAGACATCAGTCATCCATTGTCTGCGCCGCTTATCAACAGCGAGGCCAAGGGAGTGATATGGAGCACATCCCAGCTAGGCTCATAAACAACGAGCTCAAGGGAGTGTGGGGGTAACACACACGGCGAGACGTGAAGTGTTGGGCCTGCGGTCGAAAGGTCACATGTCCTTTGAATGTGAAGAAGAAAGCTCTGCTGAGCATTACCAAACAGCGTGACTAGGCCAAGATGGTATTCAGACAAGGTCAAATAGATAGATAGATAGATAGATAGATAGATACTTTGTTCATCCCCGAAGGGAAATTCACATTTCCAGCAGCATCCCTGAGCTGAGAACAAACAATCGAGAACAATCGAAAATAACACGGGAGCTGCTGGAGTGGCTGCCATTCGTGACGGCGCCGGAAGAAACGATTCAATTTGAATCATGTACAAACAAACAAACAAAATATTATTGCATATGGTAGCAGTTCTTTTTTCGAGCAAAATATAGAGTGGTTTTCGAGTGCCCTCTTGGAAACAAATGAAAATCATGGAACTTCAATGGACGCTCAGATGCCAATTTTTGAACGCTCATTGCAAATCCTGTTGCGTTTTTGCTTTGGAAAATAATTGTTCATAAGTATGAAACTGATTGTGCTTACTTGAATAATGATTTGTGTTTATGGTAACTGTGTGTACAAAATAATGTATGCCATAGCAGCAGTATTCTTACCTGACCCACTCAAGTCACTGTTTAAACAGCATAACTGGCTTATGGATAGATGCGTACCGCATATCTCGTTGTGCAAAAAGAAGAGCATCGAATGGCAAGACTTGGAAAAATTAGTGTACAAAGGAGAAAGGCTCTTTTCTGGTCGGTGACAGTGCAGTCAGAAGTACACTTAATAGAAGAACAAGAATGACAAATCTTTTTAACCGGAGAGGAAGAGGAATTGTTGACCAGATTCCCGAGAAATTATGGTCTCAGGGGCCTACTGACGTGGGCCTTGTAAAAGGGGCATCCCCTGTAGTGGTCAGACCAAAAACAGAGCATCGCCCTAGAATAAAACAATATCCACTCAAGCCAGATGCTATGGCTGGGATACAACCAGTGATTGAAAATTTAATAGAAGCAGGGGTGTTAGTGGAATGTGCCGACTCCCCAGTAAACACGCCACAACATGCACTCTTGGTTAATATCGTGGACCTATAACAACTCTGTGACAGTGACTGTGCCACCAAATGCCACCATTGTGATGTCCATACCGATAACCTCTTTAAAAGGGTTCCAGTGAGGCAGTCTAGGGAGACAGCCAACACATATTACTGGGCAAGGGTGGGAGGAGTACTGGTGGTACGTGTTTGGACACGGAGCGTTCCAAGGGTGGGAGTATTTGGTTATAACGGAAGCAGGGGAGTACTGGACCCCAGGGGACAGCTCTGAGGCCCAGTATTTCAAAAAAAAATCGGGTTAAATTGCAGCATCAAGGAAGCAATTTACAACTGACTATAACCGTTACAAACCAGACAATTCGACCTCCGGGATCAGATTTTTTAACAGCACGTGCTGGGGTTTCACGTTATGGGCCTGGTCCTCGGGCATGGACCCCTTTTTTCCCGGTCGTAGTGTGTGTAAATGACAGTATGAAATCGACTGATCAGCCAAAATTAAGTAACTACTCTCTAACGACAAATATCACATCAGTAAGCATGTCAGTCAAAGACATTGATGGGTGGTTCAAAGTTACCACAGGAATTTCAAGGATAGATAACAACTGGTTGCTAATGGCTGAGCAGGCGGCACATGCTGTCATGACGGATTGTGTTGTGTGTATGGGTGCTCGCCCTCTTTTGAGAGTTGTACCATCCACTCTGAACTCAGAGTGCCTGATAAACGTAATGAATAATGCTGTACCAAACGGAAACTGCTCTTTCTGGGATCAAACCTACCCCATAACGACAGTTGAAAAACATAAGCCTGTGTTTTCTAAAAGAGTAGCTCAAAATAATTTTACCTGTATAAATAGAACCGGATTTGGTGACAATATAAGTAATCTGAATAGTACACAATGTCACCAAATGTTGACAGTCAATATAACATTTAAACCACTCTCCCGGAGTGACATCTGGTGGTGGTGTGGAGAAGACAAGTTGTATGATAGACTACCGTACAATACCACGGGATTGTGTGCATCTATGTCTCTTATTTTACCTGTGTCTATAACCGCCACCACAATCCCTGAATTGCTAACATCTGTGAAGAGCTTGTTACCACATGCATGGAAAAGTAAAGGTCTACCTATGCCTGGAGTGACAATGATCCTACATACATCGACAGTATCGGTGTTCCAAGAGGCGTACCAGATGAATACAAATTAGCAGATCAAGTAGCAGCGGGTTTTGAATCTTTGATTTGTTATTGGTGTACAATTAATAAAAATGTTGACAGAATAAACTATATCCATTTCAATGTGCAGAAGTTAGGAAACAAAACAGAACAAGGTTTCTCCGCCATACACGAGCAACTCTCTGCTACCTCCCTCATGGCTTTCCAGAACCGGATTGCTGTTGATATGCTACTGGCTGAAAAGGGAGGGGTCTGTTCTATCTTTGGTGACCAATGTTGCACGTTCATACCGAACAACACGGCAGCAGACGGAAGTCTGACAAAGGCCCTGGAAGGCCTCAGGTCACTTAACAACAAGATGAAAGACCACTCAGGAGTTGACACATCAATGTGGGATGGTTTTGGAGATACGTTTGGGAAATATAAAAAATATTAATATATGGCTATAGCCGTTTTTGCGGCAATTCTCACATTGTGTGGATGTTGTTGTATTCCGTGCATAAGAACATTGCTAATGAGACTAATTACAACAGCTCTTGCCCCAATGCAGGCAAAGATGGTACCTTTGTATGCTCTGTTGCCCTCGGACACCGATGCTGATGATGACTCTGGCAATTACCATAAAAATGACGATGGTGAAAATTGTAATGACACAAATGTTGATGATGATTTCCTGTCTCTGCATTTTCCTTATATTTACTCAGATCCTGGTCATTATGACGACAACCTCTAAGTGTAACAACTGTGTTGTATTCATGATTTCTCTGTTGAAAATCGTATTGCGAAATGACAGTTGAATGAAGTATTATATCAACTGTAGGATAAAGAGGAGGGAAATGTTAGGATTGTATAATTATATTTATCCTACAGTTGACATTTAATATGTTATATGTGTTCTCAGCCATTTTTGAAGAGTTCTCAGCCTGCAAGGCCATGAGTTGTGTTTCGATGTACAGACTGTGTTTTGTTCTCACATACCAACGGATGTACCCTGACCTATGACCTGGCATCCCATAACTCAAGATTGTTCTTCACCAAAGAGCCTGGGAAAAAGGAGTTTCCCAGGACCAAGGTCACCTGCCATCATTGGATGGAAAGCAGACCTTCGAAAGAAGACTAATCAACTCTACGTAGCAAAGGCAAAAACTGAATATTAGAAGGGAGGTTTTTCGAGGAGAGCCAGAGCCGAGCCGAGCCAGAGCGCAGCAAGCAGGGCAGAGCGAGCGAAAAGATGTCTAACAACGGAATGTCGGCGGCTTTCAATATGATGATTAATAAAGTAACTAATTATAAAGAACCGATTCTCTTTGTCCTATATTGCAGAGCGTTTTATTAAAAATGTTGGGGACATGAACCTAACAGATAATTTAAGCATTGCCCGGGTGGGTAAGCTGTTGTTAATTGTTAGCAGCAAGCAGAAGATTTAGCACTACGCCAACGTTAGCGTCTCACGCAGATCACGATGACGATAGTTCGCTCTCTCGGGAGATAGAAGTGTCTACAAGATACAGCTAGAAATTCTATATTGGGAGAGCAATGCGCGTCAAGAATCCTACTGGAATTACACCACTTGATCGGCATATAAACACTTAGTCCCCCTCCCCTCGTTTTACTGGAGTTATTGGTACTCTCTCGGGGATGTAGCGTGCGGTCCGCCAGCTGGACCGCAGCCTCAGGGATTCGCATGTAAAGTCACCTCTCTGTGATGACAATGATGTTGCAATTTCTATTTAATGACTAAATGAATTTACAGTGACAACCTGTGCTCACTACGCATTCATGTTGCAGGCATGTGGTATTTGCTCCCAGCAGCCATAACAAATACGCAGGAGAGTCTTTCCCTGGCATATATGACGCGTTGTTCAACATTGAGCGCACAACGGAGCCAAAAGAAGCCTGGAACGAAGTGAAGCGACAAATCAGCATAGCCGCCTTCACTGTCCAAGCTGCTGCCATGACACTTCAACCGCCCGCATGATACACCAATGCATAATTTCTGTGACGTATGGAACCTTATATATAATTTCTTAACTTCATACTTGTCTTGTTATAGTAACCATTTTGCACTCTACATCTGTTTT
Source organism: Urocampus carinirostris (assembly GCF_059441175.1). Lineage (NCBI taxonomy): Eukaryota > Metazoa > Chordata > Actinopteri > Syngnathiformes > Syngnathidae > Urocampus > Urocampus carinirostris. Next base: position 19,335,353 of record NC_142358.1, on the reverse strand, counting down.
CTATACTTGTTATTCTGTTTATGCCTATTCTTAGGCTGATTACAAAACCACCACATACTAACGTATCTGTACTGTAAATTGCGGACTACAGAGTGCACCTGATTAAAAGCCGAATGCGTAGATTTAAGGAAGAAACTCAACTTTGTTTTTGTATAAGCCGCACTAAATGTCAAGCCGCAGTCAACAAAGTATTTGTATTCGATTGCTGTAAAACGCAAAGTGTTGCACAGAATGGATTGAGAAAATTGAATTTGACAGTTATGAATTTGTTGTCATAAGTTTCTTCTGTTTTTAATATTGGACACCTGCATAGGAGATAGCGTATGATGTTGTTTTGACTACTATGCAGTTTTTACATCATTGTCACTATTGACCAATCATATTGCTGTTTTTTGATATTTGCACCCATTAGGGTGGACCTGCTTTTGTAACCCAGGAGATATAATAAAAAGAAAAGGCTCATAAGAGGCCTTTTAGAACAGGTTGGAATTTCTTATGTGATAATTGGGCTCACCCCTGTTCTCTTTGCAAGTTTAAAATCCATTGATGTCTTCTCTCCTAATTTTGATTGTCTACTAACCTATAAATTTAACACCTTTCTTTAAAAAACATAACAAGGTTTTACATATTTGTATAGGTGAAACACTCCAGCTCGTACAATCGATTAGAAACTCCACTACACAGACATTCTCCTAAGATTAAATTACGGTAATACAATTCAAACTAGGCTCACCAAATATCCGGTATAACCAAAAGTAAAGTACGGCCACTTTAAAATCTTACTCAATATTTTCAATGAGATGCTTAGGTTGGCAGCACGGAGGGGCGGTGGTTAGCGCGTGTGAGGCACAGTTCTGAGGTCATGGGTTCAAATCCAGCTACCCACCTTCCTGTGTGGAGTTTGCATGTTCTCCCCATGCTTGCGTGGGTTTCCTCCGGGCACTCCGGTTTCCTCCCACATTTCAAAAACATGCATGTCAGGTTAATTGGCTGGTCCAAATTGTCCCTAGGTGTGAATGAGCGAGCGAATTGTCGGTCCCTGTGTGCCCTGCGACTAGCTGTCAACCAGTTCAGGGTGACCCCTGCCCACTGCCCGAAGACGGCTGGGTTGATCTCCAGCACCCCCGCGACCCTACTGAGGATAAGCGGTACGGATAATGGATGGACGCTTAGGTTGAGATTTGGTATTGACTACCACAACTGTGCAATTTGTGAAAAATCTATTGAGTCTACTACTACTCATCTTTTTAAAAAAAAATAGTTACATGCGAAAGGACCCCACTACTCATCTTTTTAAAAAGATTTATTTACATGCGAAAGGTCCCCTGTTAGAGACCGGGTGGGAACATTTGTTGGCCTGGAGAGTGATGGGCGCCACCTGGCTGTACTTGCCCAAGACACACCACAGAAAATGGTGCCTCTAAAACCCCTAGTGGTTAAGGGATCCAACCAATCAGACACACGGTGTTATGGAAGGTTTTTTTTAAGGCCGGATAGCAACTACACTTCTAGTCAAGTCTAATTTATTTGTATAGCCCTAATTACAAAATGTCTTAAAGGACTGCACAAGTTACAATGACACAATCCCCTGATCTTAAACCAACATGCAGGAAAGGAAAAACTCAAAAACCTCAACATGAGGAAAACAAACCTTGAGGAGGGGGCTCACAAGTGGTAATCCCCCTTCTAGTAACAGTACACAAAACCTAGTGAACATCAATAAAGGAAACCAGTAGGTAATATGTTGAAATTTCTCCTGAAAGTGCAGGACAGCAACGAAGCAGTTTCCCATCTCTGCCGGCTGGTCGATGCAGTCGTTGACATGCTTCAGGTCTATGTGCTGGCCTGCTGACTCATCTTGATATGTCCTCCTCCCTCATTTCACCACTCGCCGAGCAGCCAGAAAGAACAGGAAAAGAAAAGTATAAAGTGGGCATCAATTATAAGCTTTCGAGTAGAAGTGGGTCACCTAGATTTTAAAACTTCCATTGAGGTTGGAGAGCATCCCACTACTCCGGGGCCCGGATGGAGAACGCTCTCTTAAAGTGACATCTTAAGCAGACTTCTTTCTGTTCCTCTAATTGGGTAAGATATTGTCTTTGGTTGCATTGCTGAAAACAAGACACTTAAGTATTATACTAAACAACCCTTTCTTGTCAGAGAAGTATTTCATTCACTGGAGGAGTGGAGGAAGCCAAAGCATGAGTTTTTTTTACTTATTTGAAAGACTTAATTGATAATTTTTTCAATTATTTTAAACTGATGAAAATAAAGAATGCAATAATGCTGCTCAGTGCCGATATGGAGGAGAGTAACCTGGGTTACTGAGGTTTTCTGTATTTTTTGATAGTTGATATTGATTAAATGTCGATTCTATGATTGGCCAATAATATTGTTAATCATGTGTATACAGTATGCAAATACTTATATAAAATGTATATTTTATCCAATATAGTGTATTTGTTCTGCAAGTCAAAAGTAAGTGGCATTTGAGCACCCTCCTGCGTTTACTGTCTATATTGTTGGTTTTGTTAAAATAGGGGAGAAAGAGATGTAGGCAGAAAAAAATACAGAGCAAAAGAAAAGAGAGACAAAAAGAATAAAAGGGGGCACGGAGAGAAAAACGAAAGAAAGATTAAAACATAGAGAAAGAACAAAGAAAACAAAAACTGAAGCAAGGAGGAAATTAAGAGTGAGAAAGAAAAATAGTAATGGAGAAAGTAAGATTGGAAGAAAGAAAAAATGGAGGAAAAGATAGAAAGACTGTCAGAAAGGGGAAATAGAGTATTAGAAATAAAAAAGGATCGAACATAAAAGAGTAGATTGAAATTGAGAGACAGAAAGAAAGGCGGAGTAAGAAAGAACGAGAAAGAAAATAATTTAACCATTTTGCGTGCTGGTCAGTAGTTCACATTCTATTACCGTACTTTGGGTGGAGAGTGGTGATGTTCTAATTGTTTATTTCATGTTTTAACCAGCACTTTGAGTTGCATTTCATTGTCTGAAACGTGCTATACTAATGCATCTTGAATCGATTTGGCTGGAAAGAAAGACATTAGCCTTAAATAGCATAAACCTATAGTTGGCTAACATCGCACTTAATGCCTGTACTGTGTTTACTTGTTCGTTTTAGGGGGACCTAAAAAGTCTCATGGTTGAAACTGTCATTAAAACGTACCTTTACAAAGGTAAACCATTACCTTGTTGGTGAAAAAAATGCGACGTTTAAAGGGATGTTTTGTTTTAATCTAGCCCCGACAAGTAGTTAAAAAACGTCACTAAGAAAAAAAACAATATTGATTTGAATCCAAAGCAAAATACACCAACTAACGTACAAACTGTCATTTTCTTTAAAGACTTGAAGTTCGAGAAAATTGTATTTTGAACGGCATCTTGCTGCTACGGGTAGCCTAAAACCTTTACAGTCCCAGTATGTAATATATGGCCACTAGATGGCACTGTATTGTGCCATAATAATTTGCTTAGTAGCAGAAATGGCGGTGACTTCTAGGTAGGGACTTATTTTACTATGTAAAAGACCGTGTGGCACTGAATACTACACACTGTCCCTTTAAGTTAATTTATTTGTAATTTCTCTGGAAGCAATACCAGTCAAGAAGTGACTTTTGCGCCACCTTGTGACCGACAAATAATGATAACTGCCGTCTTTCTTTCTCTCTCTTTCTCTCGCTCGCTCGCTCTCCCTCTCTCCCTCCCCCTTTACCGCTCGTGATGGGAATTCCGGCTCCTTTTAGAGAGCTGGCTTTTTTGACACGACTCACTCTTTCGGCTCTCTAATGATTCTTCAGATTTTTTTGCTTTCAACAATATATTACCAAAAAATAATCAAATGTGCTCCATTCTTGTCGAACATTCATTACGCTACTACGGTATAATAGCCATTATTTTTTTACTTTGCGGTGACCTTTAAGTTTAAACTTAAAAATGGTTTATACTAAAAAACACAGATGACACTACTCCAATAGACCAGTCACGAGCTCATTTGAGAGAAAGATAGAGATATAGTGAGAGTCAGAAATATAGACAAAGATAGCAATACAGAGAAACAAATACAGAGAACGAAAAAAAGAACGAGTGACAGAAAGAAATAGAAATATAGAAAAAGAAAAACAGAGAGAGAGAGAGAGAGAGAGAGAGAAAAATCAAGAGAGCAAAGGACAGTAAGAGAGAATAAAAGTGGGATAAAGAAAGAGAGCATCAATGAAAAAGAAAGAAAGGAAGAAAAAAATATGTATACACAGAAAGAAAGAGAAATGAAAAAAAAACAGAACAAGAACAAGAAAGAGAGAGGGATAAAGAAAAGTAAGGCAAGTGAGAGAGAGGGATGAAAAAAGAGAGAAAGATTGAGACAAAGAAAGAATAAAAGTTAGCCAGATAAGGAGATAGTGAGAAAGATAAATATACAGAAAACCAGAGAAAGGAAAAAGAAAGATGGATAGACCGGGAGAAGTAAAGAGACAGAAAGAGAGAGGAGCAAAGGAAAGAGAAAGAGTGAGAAAAAACAGGAGAAAGAGAAATACAGAGGGTGAAAAAGATAAAGACAAAAAGCAAGAGATAGAAAGAAAAGAAAAAAGAAAGTGATCGAATAGAGAAATAGAGAGAAAGAGAAAAAAGAGAGCGATAGAGCGTTTTTTCCTTCAGATCTTTCCTCGGGACCCTTTCTCGTAGAGTCTCTTCGTTCGCGAACGAGTCCCCACTTTCAAGCTGTCGGGTAGAGGTGGAGCGAATCAGGGCTGGGTGGACCTCGCTCTCTTTCTGACACCCCATCACACAAGCGCGCGCACGCCCTCGCGCACGCGCACACGCCGGGACTTCCACGATAAGGACGTGATGGTTGTATCCGCGAGGAGCTGGCTCGCCAACGAGGGAGGAAAACACTTTGTTCTGGTAAGGGAAACCTGGACAACTTTTTCAGTGAAGTTACCAGAGAAGCACTGAACTCTTTGTGTACGTGTAGGTGATGTGGTTGGGAGCTAACACTTGGCTCTTTGTCAAAACATTCCTGATGTATTCCAGCGGACTGCAGTACCACTACCTCTACAAGATGCTCGGGGTAATTTGCGAGCACACACACTTAACCTCTGCCACCTCTGCCATCTTGCCAGTTCTTATCCATGAAGATATCTCGATGTCCAAACTTTTCAGAAAGCGGACGGGATTTGGTCAGCTGAAAACATGCGATGCCTGACTATCATTTTGAAAAGTCTTTCATTAATTCGCCTTTGTAGCGGTTTCATTTGACTCGCGGGATTTCGAGAAAAAGCGCTGCTGTGCTGTTAAAACAACTTCCATTGATAAACAGGAAGGCATGTGGAAGTATTCTCACAGACAACACATTGTGAATAAAAGAACACTCAGGCCATTAGCTGGGTTCCTGTTTTTAATTCTTTAACATCGTCTTTGTATTTGTTTCATGGTATTGTGGTGGTATTATGGTGGTATTGTGGCCAGAATTTTAGAAATAGAATCATCTTTATTGTCACCGATAACAATGTTGTGAACATTTTTTTGCAGCGAGACGTGGCAGTCTCGGATAAACACGTAATAAAGACTTAAAACGGGAAAAATCAAATAATAAAGAATGTCAGGGAAAATAAGCGAACATATACTGTATCTGTGTATTAATTGTTATTACAACATCCATTGCAGCATGGTCATCCTGGAAGGGGGATTACCTCATGTGCGGTCCCTTATCAAGGTTTCTTCATTTTCCTCATGTTGAGGTTTTTGAGTTTTTCCTGGCCCTGATGTAGGTTTCAGATCAGGTGATTGTGTAATAATAGTCTGTAGTTTGCAATAATCTGTGGTCAGTGCAGCCCTTTGAGTGTCCTTGTGATAAAGGGCTATACAAATAAACATGACTTGAGTTGACTTGACTTCCAGTTGCTTCACCTTTTCACAGTGTTTATTTCCAGTTAGCTATTTGTAGTCAGCATGCTTAGTCTAGCAGAGACTCTTTATATTGTATTATTTGAAAACAGCCACAATCTCTTGGCAAATGAGACAGACGTTTCAGATTTCGGTGAAAAAAATACTCCAATTTCCACCTGTCTTGGAAGCAGAGGCCCTCACAGTCAACTTTCCCTTTTTTCATTTACAATCGCCATGTTGAAAATTGGTTGGGGAAAAATTATCACAGAACGCTGCGGGAAAAGTGGCCAAAGGGCTATTGCAAAAATGTCTTGAATGGTGTTTCTAGTAAAAAAAATGTTTTGGGGGGCTTAAAAATAATTTGAAACATTGAGATTTTTTTGCTGAATGAGACACGAGCAGTAATAATATAATGTTTAGTTTAGTTGCAATTTCATTTTTTTTTTCCAAATGTATTATTTATTTTATATCATATCATTTTTTTACTATGGTTATCCATTTATCTTCCTCTTTTTTCTATGTTTTTTTTTGTTTTTGTGTTTTGGTATTTAGGAGGCTAATATGTTGGGGGGTTTGCTTCTTTTTGAATATTCAGGTATAATGGTGAATATTGAATATGATAAGCTTTAATGATCTGTTTTTTATTTGCAATGGGGAGAAAAACAAAGAAAGAAGAAGAAATATATATATATATATATATATATATATATATATATATATAATACTGCAATCAACATTACATATTCATTATACTGCGATCAACATTACATATTCATTATTAATTAATTACTAATTTCACGACAGGCCATGGACCAGTGAAAATGTGATCATGGGCCATAACTGGCCCCCAGGCCGGACTTTGCACATGCCTACTTTAAGTCGAATTTCTAGACAGAAGCACAAACACTTTGGAATTTGGGAGAAATGTTGGAAAATGTTGCCTGACATGACTTACAGGTAACCTAAATGCCCCCTCCCAAAAAACTCAATTTGTGGGGGAACTCATATGTATTAATGCTGAACTTATCTGCCCATTAGTGTGCAGTTTTGGGCTCCACACTTTGAAAAGTTAATCAGTTATAGTTACTCATTACTTCTTCAAAAAAGTAACTACGTTATTTGCTGAATTACTGTTTAGTAAAAGTAACTAGTTACCGGGGAAAGTAACTATTTCCGTTAATAATCTACAACATATGAGATACAATCGTGAAAGGAAACCAAATGTACCCAACATTTTAGATGGATCTAACAAATAAAGAATTTAAAAGTAGGCTTTGCATAAATATTGGCCCCCTTTGAGTTTATATTTCGTACAACCTCCTTATAAGTCTTTTTGTGTAATAGAAGTAGAAATATTTTTCCATCCTTCCTTAGAAACAGCTCCGGTTGTCTTATGCACAGATTGTCCCACCTCAACTGTGTATGCCTGCAGGTCATCCAATATGATCAACGGTTTCTTGGTTGCTTCTCTGATTAGTTTGCTCCTTGTTTGGGCTGAGAGTTCAGAGGGACAGCCAGGACTTGGTAGGTTTGTAGTTGTTCAATGATCTCTTTATTTTGATGTTATCAATCGCACAGTGCTCTGGGAGACATGTTAATGTCGCAAAATCCTCTTGTATCGCATTTCTGCTTTGAACTTTTCCATAACTTTATCCCGGACCAGCCTTGTATGTCATAAGACTGTCTGTTTTCCAGTGTCTTGTTACACAGACCTCCTGAGCCCATCACAGAGCCGGTGCATTTAAAATGAGACTTAACGGACTGTGTTTGTCATTGTAATACTCTTGTTTTGCACTGTAGGTGATGCCTAGAAGTTTCCTCACATTTCCATGGCCTGGATTTCCCTTTCCAGCTGTCCTGTGTGCTTGTGTGATCGGAGTAACCAGCTTTTGCATTAGTCTGATCTTAATTTCACTGCTATGTTTTTGTGCCTCCAGATGAGTTTAAGTCTGGCAAGTGTGGCTATGGTTTGGGTCATCCTGGCTATGACTTCTGGTTTTGACCCCTGAGCAGTTCACATTTCACGATTACCAGATCCCTTAAATGCGAGGGTTGTCAGGGCACCACTTACAGCGGTGTGTCTTGAGCAAGTACGGCCTGGCTGCGCCCATCCCTCTCCGGGCGTTTTTTGGTAGAGGTTTGCTCACAAACATGGAACAGATCTGTTTTAGATAGAGCACCTTCACAATACGCATTGCAGTACAAACCTTTAAATACGAACTTTACTGATGTTTGTTAAGTACAAGCTTATGCTGTTTTCTAAATGTAATCGTTTTTCTGTTAGTACTTATGTTGTTCATGCGACCGGCAAAGGCTTCAATATGGGCACACGCTTGTCGCTCGGCACACTTTTCTAAGTTTAGTTTCTGTTCACATGTATAGAGAGTGATTTGTGGTGGAGGCCAGTGTGTCATGCTGGCCACTTGAATGAGTGTCCTTTTGCCTGTGTCTGTGTGTAGAAGTGTGGACATGTGTGTGTGTATGTGTATATATATATATATATATATATATATATATATATATATATATATATATATATACACAATATATATGGGGCAGCAGCGGTTAGCGCGTGTGCGGCACAGTTCATGTCATGGGAACCTCCTGCGTGGGTTCAAATCCAGCTCCAGACTTCCTGTGCGGAGTTTGTATGTTCTCCCCGTGCTTGCGTGGGTTTCCTCCGGGCACTCCGGTTTCCTCCCACATTCCAAAAACATGCATTTCAGGTGAATTGGTCGGTCCAAATTGTCCTTAGGTGTGAATGAGCGAGTGAGTTGTCTGTCCACGCGTGCCCTGCGATTTGCCGGCAACCAGTTCAGGGTGTCCCCTGCCCACTGCCCGGAGATGGCTGGGATGGGCTCCAGCCCCCCCGCGACCCTAATGAGGATAAGCGGTACAGCTGATGAGATGAGATGATATATATATATATATATATATATATATATATATATATATATATATATATATATATATACATATATATAGTGTGTGTGTGTGTGCGCAATTATATGATATATATATATATTGTGTGTGTGTGTGTGCAATTATATGATATATATATTGTGTGTGTGTGCAATTATATGATATATATATTTTGTGTGTGCGTGTGTATGCATGTATGTACTGTATGTATGTTTTGTATGTATGCATGTACTGTATGTATGTGTATTTATATGCATCTGTGCATATATATATATATATATATATATATATATATATATATATATATATATATATATATATATATATGTGTGTGTATTTATGTGTATATTTTTTGTATGTGCATGTACTGTATGTAAGTACTGTATGTATGTGTGTGTATATATATATATATATATATATATATATATATATATATATATATATATATATATATATATATATATATATATGTACGTACTGTATGTGTATTTATATATATATACACAGTGTATGTGTATGTACTGTATGTATTGAGTATTTTCTGTATGTACGTGTATGTACTGTATCTATGTGTGTATATGTGTGTGTGTGTGTGTGTGTGTGTGTGTATGTGTGTGTGTGTGAGAGAGAGAGAGAGAGAGAGAGAGAGAGAGAGAGAGAGAGAGAGAGAGCAAAGGAGCAGTCCAGAAGACACACTGAGGCAGGAATTTGACGATTGCTGAGCCATGTGAGCGATAGTGTAATTGTTGTCACAAGTTCCTGACGGTGCACCCATGCATGCCTTTTTGATGCAAGTCAGCTAAGATTGGGTGGTTTTATTATTCAATTGAACAAATATTCTTGCGAGAAAAAGGTGGAATATCAAGAAATACCTGCAAGCAACAAAGCATTGGAAGCTTAATAAGTACAGCCTAACCACAAGGAAACAAAGGGGAGAGATGGGCAAGTGTAGGCCTGCTCCTTGCTTTGATTGAATGCCTTGACACATAGCTCAAGGGTACGTGCGTGTGCGTCCGTTTTCTAAGTGTTTATACAAACGACCTTAAATTCCGGACATCTAGCCGCTACTTTTTTGCTGTATCTTTAATAGTCAAGTCAAGTCATTTTTATTTGTATAGCCCTTAATCACAAAGAGTCTCAAAGGGCTGCACAGGTTATTGCACAGACTATTATTTCAGACTATTATTACACCATCCCCTGATCTGAAACCAACATGAGGGCAAGGAAAAACTCAAAAACCTCAACATGAGGAAAATGAAGAAACTTTGAGAAGGGACCGCACATGTGGTAATCCCCTTTTCAGGATGACCAGGCTGCAATGGATGTTGCAATTACAAATAATACAGAGATATTGTCAACAAAAAATGTAGGTTATTCATATGCTATAGAGTAGAAGTGTGTTTTTAGCTTAGATTTAAACATTTCCACTGAGGTTGCAGATCGGATCTCAGGGGGAAGAGCATTTATGGGTTATTGTTCTATCTTCTTTATTCATTATCCATTATCCGTTACCAGTCACTTCATAATACGCTACAAAGTCTGGGAGCCGGGACTCTTACTCTCAGCCAAAAGGCCAAGCTAAGGTCCCAGCCTTAAAGCCTTGCTGCAATCATTGTGTTTCCGACACACCCAGAATCTGACTTTAAGTTCCTCAAAACATTTTGAACTTCAGTTGACATATGCAAAGTCAACAAAACCAAAATTGCTGAGTCAGCTTATTGTTTTGGCATTTTCACATCTAGAGTAACCTTCTTGACTGCCTGTGGAAGGTAGTGGTCATATTTGAATTATTTCCCCCATTATATGGGTGAACACAGACAGACGGACACACAAACAAACGGATATAAAAACCTAGATCCCAGACGAAAACATTATGACCACACTCGCTTTGCTTGCGGGTGATAAACTTTTTTTACCCCCTTGCCTTGTCCTGCCTAATTTTTCAACCCAATGCGACCCTTCACTCAGATAGTTTGCCAACCAACGTCCTTTGCCTGATCTTTAGTCGTGTACGAGCAAGCTACTTGTGTATTTCTGTCATTTGGCGGCTCTAATAAGAAGAGACACTAGAGGAGTGCTCGGAGAACTTCTAAATGTTTAAAGCCAAAGCACAGCCATCAGGCTGCATTTAAAGATTTAAAGCCGCTAATTACTGAAGAGTGTTTTTTTGTGAGGGGTCAATTACACAGTTGACATCCTTCACGTGCCACGTAATGTGAGTGGCACGGTTTTCACCCTGGTCATCTGATCCCCCGTTTGGAAGAATCCATGCGGCGCAGATTCCAATTGGTAAGGAAATAATTCAATTGAGGAATTAATCACGGTCCATTTGTAATCTCCAGTGTTAAAGGTGAGGCAGACCAGGGACTGGTGACTTTCCAGAGTTAGAATTGTCGTTATTGTCATTGATAACAACGGAGTGAACATTTTTTGTAACGAGATGAGAAACTCCCCTGCCCACTGCTCGAAGATGGCTGGGATGGGCTCCAGCCCCCCCGCGACCCTAATGAGGATAAGCGGTACGGCTAATGAGATGAGATGAGATGAGAAACTCCAAGAAAACACGTAATAAAGACTTAAAAGAGAAAAAGATGTGTTGCCCTCCAGCTGCTGGGTGCATGTATCCCTTGTGAGGATAAGCGGTGCAGACAATTGATGGATCGATGTACAGTGGTTGAAAATAAACATTTTCTCCTTATTCGAAGGTCATCATTTTGATTTTGGTTCGCGGGTTTAGCCATTTCACCAAACTCCAATGTGAGAGGTTCCACCTCAGCCATCACCCTGAATGATCGATGGAAAATATATCAGTGGACAGACAGTTTGAATAAAGTATGTGTTTTTCTGCAGCTCGGCCTTTGCATCAGCAGGGCTTCTGCATCTGTACTGAACCTGAACTGCAGCTTGGTGCTATTGCCGATGTGCCGCACTCTACTAGGCTTTTTCAGAGGAGCGCACACGGTAGGAAGCATTATGACTTTGCATTTACAGTAAGTCTTTATTGAACATTTTGGTACATTTCTCATTGTGCAAAACACGAAATGTAATCTCACAGATTTCGCAGATATGCAGTGATTACATCTTTTTTTATTAAATAATATATATATTTTTCTTTTATTTCTATTTTATTCTGAGAGGGTGGAGGGCAATCTCCACCTCAATTCTTATGCATTGGAGTAGTGTGTGAGGGTCAAACCTGAATCATGACTCAGCCCACCTCTCATAGTTTGCACTAATTCCTGCCTGTTTTCTGGCCTTACCGCTCAAGGTATCAAACAGAAAGACTCGGAGGCTTCTGGACAAAAGCAAGACTTTCCATGTGGCCTGTGGAGTTGCCATTTGTGTCTTCTCTGGTAAATACACCAACAAAAGTCTTGCTAAGCTAAGTGTGTGCACATTTGCCTGAGCGGTTAACAAGATTCATGCGGGATGTGTGTATGTGTGTGGCCTTTTGAATAGGGTCTATGGGGGACTTTAGTGTGGCTTGAAAACTAAGAAACACCATGTTTTTAAAAAATGTAATGCATTCTATAATAAATTTATACAAAAACTTTTGCTAAAAATGTTAAATATCTTATTGGGGACATGAAATTGATGAAAAATTCAATTTAAATTTGATTTTTTAAAAATATGAAATCCATTACAATCATTCATAGAAACAACTTTTTTGCTTCTCACCTATAGTTAGCCATAGTCAAAGTCACAACATTGTAAAAAATACCCCAAACCAACCTTAAAACAATATTTCCATTATTTTATTTTATTTAAAAGTAAAACAGAAACCAATGAGTTCCCTTGTAAGTTAAAGGGACATTGTGTATGATAAAGTGCCTTTATATAGTGTTAAAATAATTAAACTAAAGACAAAAATATTGATTTGATAGATCAAGAAATTAGCATATTTTATATTACATGAGCCTCACTTAGAGGGAGCTGACATGGTTGTCATCCATCTTGCTGCTAAGGCTACCCCCAAAAACCAAAAAGCTTGTCTCAAAGGCTGGGCAAAAAAATAAAAATGGGACATGGTGCATTTTGGTCACATTGAGTTTCTGTAGGTTGTATTCTTGCCTGTGCTGTTTAGCACTTGCACAGCAACTTCTAGTGAACACATATTACACACGCTCCCTTTCATGAACATTACACCACAGGGAAAGTGTTAAGCGGTCCCCTGTCTGCTAGTCTGCATCAGAGTAGGACGCAAGTCCCTTATTTTAACTATTACATTTACTGAAAAATTATATTTAAAAAAAATAATATATCAGAAGACTGCAGAATTAAATGTACTCTTTACCTTTTTTCTGACTTTTAATATCAAGCAACCCATGTCCTCTATTCCATTGGGCGAAATGACCTCTTTGGCCGATTGACGTGTATGTGTGTGTAATGTGAGAAAAAAGCTGTGGACTGAGAGAACAAAGTATCTCGGGGTGGGGGTCTTGAGAGAGGATGTGCGTTTGAAAAAAAAGGACCCTTGTCTTTCTCGATTACACCCTCTAAGACCGTCAGCTGGTAAATGACTGCATGGCTAGCCTATGATGTCAGCAAGTGTGGGTCTGTTTGCATTTGTGTGCAAGTGAGTCAGGAAGACATTTTGATGACTTCTAGCTGAATGGACAACGGTAATGTAACTTACGACTATTTTAAGAGTCGATTAGTCCCCGATTATTGAAACAAGATTTAGGATAATCCGATTTTTATTAATATTTCTTAACTTTATCATGGAGTTGATTTAATATTGTGGAGAATGATAATAAAAACAAGAAAACTGGCTACAATGAAAAAGACATCTCTTATTGAATATACTGCGGAATCGTATAAAACAATACATAAAAATGCCCTAGCTAAAACCAATTAGGCACAGTGATCAGTCATCTCATCTCATCTCTCATCTCCCGAGTAGGGACATAAATCCATAAATACAGCTCTGTCCATATTTTTGGAACTTGCAAATTAATAATAATTTAATATCCAGTAAACATTTGTTTTCCCTGTAAACCAAAGACAGGCTCATAAAAAGTTAATTAAAAAAACCTTATGTCCATTTTGACCAGTACATTCACTGGTCAACCGAAAGTCTGTAACAAAAAAAATTAACGTTTCTCAACCGTTTGACATCAAACGGTTTTAAAAACTGATGTTTGTCTTTTTTAACATCTTAACAACTGACGTTTGTTTTTTTGAATGCATGCATTTAATTTCAAACACCTTTGTCAGGCAAAGTCTGACATATCGCTCGAGCTCTCTTTTAAAGCAATACTTAAGTGTATGAAATGTATAATGCATGTCATCAAAAGCTTATTGGCTTGAATGACTCGTACCGAGGCGAGTCAGACTCCGTTTTGTTCAACTGTCCGATGTGCTTTGTTTTTAAATGTTTGTCCTTCAACGAGGTACTGCCATGATACGCTAGGTCTGCTTTGCGAGTAGTCTTTTTATTTTACCATATCCAGGATAATATGCTACAAAACTTTAGAAGTTTCGGCATGCATATTCGATGTTGACAGCGTCATTTCTCTATGTTACCGCTCTAGTCAGGTGACATCTAGACTGTTAAGCATAAACAAATCTCAGCTGAGATGATAATTGTGTAAGATGTCTCACTCTGTTGGAAAAAACGGGTCTGGCGACAATAGTCGACAATGGAATTCATTTTTCAATCATTTTTTGTCGACAATGTCGACTAATCATTGCAGCCCTAATGGACAAATGATTTGCGGTGACATGTTCGGTCACACTTTATTTGGAACGTCATACATATTTGTCTTTCTGTGCTCATCAACTGATGCTTGTTCCAAAATGTTCTTCTAGTCGCCCACGTCTCTGCCCACCTTGTGAACGTAGTCAACTTCAGTAGCAGCTACTCAGAAGAATTTACAGCTCTCAATTTTGCTCGCTACAGAGGAGAGGTGAGGAACTAACTTTTAAGCATCACTTAACATTCTAATGAGAGATTATTCATAGTCCAGTCAGATTTATTTGTATAGCCCTCAATCTAAGAGAGTCTCTAAGGGGCTGAACAGGCCACAATTACAACAGCCTTTGATCTGAAATAAGGGCAAGGAAAAACTCAAAACCCACAGTTAGAAATAGAAGAAACCTTAACAAGGGTTCCCGCATGAGGTATTCCCCCTCTCAGGAGGACCAGGCTGTGATGGATGTTGCATTGGCCATAAACAGCAAATCAAGAGGCATCCTCTTCTTCTTCTTCTCCTCATTCTCCTTCTTTTCCTTCCTATTCTTCTTCCTTTTCTGCTTTCTTTTTCTTTTGCTTCTTCTGCTTTTTTTCTTTTTCTAATGCCGGTTGACACCATCGTTTTGGCATTACCATCTCGTGTCATGTTCAACTTGAGGTCTTCTAGCTGGCCTTACTGTCGCCATTTTGGTATCTGATTGGCTATTGCAACTATATCAGCTACATATGGCGTTCACTTACAGTGCTCAACGCCAGCACCATTGATTCTGAAGGCCTTGGGCAGACTGACGACACAGGCTATCTGAATTCTCATTGGATAAAAACTGACCTAAAACTACTGGAAGGAGTGTAACCTAATGGATAAAATCTATCATGAAATGTACAAAATCTTGTGAATAATTATATACATGTATACACTTTGGAAAATGAATTTTAAAATGAAAATTACTTTTGCTAGACTAATTTTAGGCCAGCAAAGAAGGCCTTGCTGGCCCTGATGGGCCACCACTGATTACAAGCTTAATGGCCTAGCGTTGTCAGGCATCCTATTTGCTAGAGGTTGTTGGAGCAGTGTTTGGGATACTTTTTGTTGTTTTTTGCTTCCTGAGAAAAAGGATTTATATTCTGTTGTAGACTACAAACTTACCTGAAGGTACACATTTTTTAATTTTTCATGTCACATGAGAAAAACATTTGAAGAAAGTTGTGGATCTAATATAACCACAACTGAAGCATAATCAAGTATACTATAAATGTGTAGAATTCCATTATACGTGAAGATATTTATCAATAA
Organism: Urocampus carinirostris; assembly: GCF_059441175.1. Taxonomy (NCBI): domain Eukaryota; kingdom Metazoa; phylum Chordata; class Actinopteri; order Syngnathiformes; family Syngnathidae; genus Urocampus; species Urocampus carinirostris. The sequence goes on along the minus strand of NC_142358.1, from coordinate 19,319,550 downwards.
TTTGTCTGCCGGTGTGTGCCTAGGACCCAAAGTTAATCATTTTGACCACAGGTAAGACCATACAGAATGTTTTTTTTTCATGTTTGCATTAACCGGTCCCGTCAGCTCTGATTGGTTTTCCAATTATCTTTCAGTTCCAGGAGTCACTGGTGTCCTGTTAGTTATCATCCTTTTCCTGATGTTTACTTCCTCCTCATATTGTGTACGGTATGTGTTCGTCACAGCGTAATATTTTTTCCTCATTGTCACCAACGGGATTAAAAGTCAAATCATTCATTTTTCCTGGGCTGGGAGTGAATGGGTTAAAAGCTTTCCGAAGCTGTAAAAACGTCTTATCAGTGCGTCTCTGATATCTGAATTGTCTCCAAGCCGTCTTTGTTGGGGTGTCGTTGATGACTCGCATTGCTTGCGCGAGCAGAAGAGAATGGAGGCTTGTTAAAAGGCATATCTACTACAAGTGCTTCACTCATGGCTCAGTCATTACCTAGGTCACGGTGGGTCACTCACTCTGCATGGCTGTCTATTTGCCTAAGTGTGTTCTTTTTTCTACTTTTAGCAAATGAAAAGAGGTTAAGAGGAAGTTCCAGAGTACTCAAAGAAAGAGATACGACTTTGATAAATGAACCAAGTAGCCTGATGATCTAAAACACATCTTAAGCACAGCACATAGTCTCTCCTAGACATTTACTCATTCCTGTTACGGCCTTTATGTGTTGCAGGGCAGTGTGGTTCTTCATGGTGGTTTGTTTTGTTACAAAATTAGGAATATCAATCTGGTTTGATGTCATCATTATAAACTTTAACAGATTATGTACAAGCCACTGTCTTGGATTTCATACTGTCCCTGCCAGAGCAATTAAGCTCGAAAGGGACTATCTATTTTTTCTTCCAAAGTGACCTCATCCGCATGACATTATGGGGTATGGAGCACAAAGCATTTTACAGTGGTACCGCTTCATATGGGCTTAATTTGTTCCAGGATCGTGCTTAAATTGCTAGTGTAATGAGAGAATTTTCCCGATATGAAATCATTTAAAACAAATTGGACCATTCCCGTCCTCCCAAAAGCATCCATGTGAACTCTAAATAGCTTTACACATCTACCTGATCACTAAAAACACAAAATTCAGTAATAAGATGACATTTACAAAATAAAATGTTATTACGAGCACTTACCATAGAGGCAGTCAGTGGTGGCTAACGTAACGGAGGTGCGGGTGTAAGGGGGAGGAGCGGGAAAAGTAAGGTAGCATGAGAGACTGTTAATGATTTGTAAGCTCTTACTCTACATTTAAAATTAAAGTTAGTCTAACTTTAAATAAACTTACACACAAACATTTTTACAACATACTGTTTTTATTTTAATTTTTTTATTTCGATAAATTAAAGCCCTTCAGAAACTCTTCTGCGGCTTTGTAACTGGCACTCACTACTTCCTCATTGCAAACCAAAGTCACAGAGCCAGTCTTCATCTTGAATTGGCTGGGCTTGAACTCCATTCTAGTTGTCCTCGGCTAGCATTCCCCCTTTGTTACCGCTGCTTTAATTTGTCTAGTTGTTATCCTTGTAGGTAGACAGCAACTTCTGATCTCCATGCCGCTAGATCCCGCTAGTTCCTCGTTGGCTTTCCACAAAAACAAGTCCCTCCATATTTCAATGAATAGATTTTCGCAATTTTGAAAAAACATTCATGCCCTTGGTTGTTTTAAAGCCTTGATGACATCTTTCTATTTCAATAACGTAAAAATAGGAGATGTTGATCGCCTGCATAACTTAGCCCTGTTACTCACATGAACACCATTATTTGTTTCTGCTTTGTTTCAATATTCATGTCTGTAGGCGTTTATATATAGAGGTACTATTGTATATTGTTTATTCACTACATTTTGCACTGCATTAAGGGTTTACTTGTCCACTTTATAGTGGATAAAATGAATTCAAACAACACTCCAAAATGGCCATCACACAATAATAGTGCACTACATCGGTAATAGGGAATAATTTCAAACATCCAGGGTGTGTGTAACCCTATTTGAGGACTCCTTAGCTAAAACATGAACTCTACATTTCAAATTTAATTTAAAATGGCTTCCATTACCAGCATTGCACACCATGTTGTCACTTAATGCCTATCTAGCTTGTAAAATCCAGTCAGTTATGGTGCCACACCCTCTGGCATCCTTAAAGCTACGCTAACTAGCTGGGGAGACGTTCCTCCCCTGGGGAAAACTGTTCTTTTTGTCCAAGCACTGCTAATTTTTATGCAGCCCAAGTTGTTAGAATGTAAAGATGAAAGAACTCTGGTCCAAACTTCTAAAGAAGTTCAATTCAAAGTGGAGACTGGAAGGTTGCAGATGTTCATTGTTTGTGCTTTTTTATGGGCTATGGGGGTCATTGTGTGTAATGACCCCTCTAATATTGACCTGTGATGTCTTGCTTACTCAAGTCCTAATCTAGCAGTCTGTGTGTCCGCTCGTGAACAAACTCAACCTGCCTTCTTTTGTTGTCTTTTCCCGTTTTTGGCTGCCCCTCTAAGCTTTTTGTACCTCTGAAAAAACAGCTGTCTTAAAAACACTCCTTTCGTTTCAAATAGCTACCTCGAATTTAACACATGTTTTTGTTTTCCAGGATATACAACTTTGAGATCTTTTGGTATACACACAACCTCTTTATCATCTTCTACATCGTTCTCATGGTTCACATGGTTGGGTAGGTGTTGATTAATTTTCGTACAAAAAATGCAACAAAAACAACACTTATGACGAGTATGGACACCAAAGATTATGTGACTTAAAAATGTCAGGGCAACATTATGGGCGAGTATAATACCAGCCTATTTTCAACATTTTTCTTGTAGTTGCCATTTAAAATCAAATCAAATTTACAGAATCAATTTGTTAATTTCAATGGAATACTACAGACAATTTACATATTATTGTATACCATATTTTACAGATTATAAATAGGCAAACCCAAAAACCTCAAATTGGCCAGAGTTTCAACGTACGCCTTATAATCCAGTGTGCCCTATTTACGAAAAAAATAAAATAGGAAATGCATATAAATGTTTTATCATATTTATCGCTGCCCACAATTGCATAACAATGGGAGCAATGAGGATCAAACCCAGATAGCAACTGTATGAGTGCCAAATCCTTACCACCAGGCCATTAGAAGCATATATGCAAAGACAAATGGTCTTATTTAATCAACTTTCTATTTTTAGTCATGTTACCAGATACAAAAATTGGGATAACATTTCATTTGACTTTTTCTTAGCTCAAACTAAGCATTGAGTGCGGCCCAGCGTTTAATTATATTATCCACGAAGACCGAAATACTTCCCGCACTGCTTCATTCAGTTCAGAATCTCGTACGCTTTGTACAACTTGCGAGTCTGTGATAAAATACTGTGTTTCAATGGTCCCAACACCTATTCTGTACCACGGACTGGTTTAATGTCTGACAATATTCTCGCAGCATGGCCCAATAATATCAACCACAAGGTCTATCTATCTATCTATCTACCTTGGTCATATCCCTCAAGAGGGGTGACCAACAGCAAGACACACACATACAATAACAAAAGAAATTAAAAGGGAAATAAATAGCATAAAAAAACACGCAAAATTTAGGCACCTCAGCACCCAAGTTGGTCATGCTTTCGTCCCTCTAGATGAAATGGGACACCAGAAAGCGGCCATGTCTCTCGGGTCAGGGTGACACAACACACTCTTTTGTTCAACAGCAGGGCCCGACAGCTTTCACTGGTTTACCCCTGCCGCATCATACGGGTGCCCAGCCCATCTTTAAGAACAAGTCCACAATCCCACTATCCTTTCACAACACCTCTCCACTCCTTTCTATCACCAACAAGAGCTCTAGCTTCCATTATATCTAGACCTCTTTCCTGCAGTGCACTCATAACACCATCCATCCACGTCAATCGCGGCCTTCCTCTTGGTCTCCTTCCATTGACTTCTGCTCTGTAGATCCTCTTCAACATTCGCTCCTCATCCATCCTCTCCATGTGTCCAAACCAACCGAGTACTCTCTTATCAACACGCTTGCTCAGTTCCACGACTACTCCAGTTCTGTCTCTCACAATTTTATTTATCCGTCTATCCAATCTTGTCACTCCTACTATAGTCCTCAAACACTTCATCTCAAAAACATTCAACTTCCTTCTTAAATCTGCGTTCAGGCTCCAAGTCTCTGCACCATACAACACAGTCGGCACAATCACACTCTCATACAGTCCCCTCTTAACATCCATACTCATACTCTTGTTGTTCATCACTATCCTCAGAGCACCCAAAACCTTGCTTCCTTGATTCACTCTGTGCAATACCTCACACTCCATTCCACCATCTGCAGCCACATCACAACCCAAGTACCTAAAGCTTTCAACTTCTTCCAGCACCTGTCCATGCAACCTGATTCCTAACGTCATGCCCACTCCATCACGTGAATACTTCATCACCTTACTCTTCCCAACATTGACACATAACTTACGCCTATTACATACTCTTCCAAACTCCGTTACCAACCTTCTCAATGTTTCCTCAGAATCAGCCACAAGCGCTGTGTCATCTGCAAATATATACCACAAGGTACAGTGATTTAAAATAGTGGTATGATGACATAAAACCTAATGCATTTTCATGTCATGTGTCACTAGTAGTGAAGAGGATTTGGTATTTTCTCCGTTGCGATTATGGTTTTATTACCGTTGCATCCAAATTTAGCAATTGTGATCAGCGATAGAGTTTTACTGATCAATTTATGTGTACATATGGTAATTATTTGTCTTTAGTCCAACCTTGGCCCTAACTGTAGTTTTAATTCTTTGCGCCTTACCATCTGTTTTGCCTTTTATATATGAAACAATGATCACCAAAGACAAATTTTTGGAGGTGTGCCTTATAATCCTTATAGTGAGTATAGTAAAGCTTTATAGTAGGGAAAATAAAGTGAATATATACTGTCGAAACGTCTAGTGACAGTTGGACACCACCTGATGACTTCTTCTCCTGGTTGAACAACTAGAGTCACTGTAATGGCTATGGCACCAATAAAGACGTCAAGACGGCTTACCAAAACCACAGTAACTGGGGATGTGTTAGAAGCCAAGTGGCACTAAGGGAAAATCTGTAAAAACGCAACAGACCTCAACCCAGGACCATCTGTAGGAAAGAGGAAAACAGATGCAGTGCATGGTGGAAACACTCACTGAGACGTGGGAGGACTTCAGTCAGGAAGCACACCACAGAACAGGAGACCTCCTCCGCATCTGCTGCACCCCTCGACCACATAGTCCCCTCTCACACAACCCGGGTGTGAGTAGCCGGCTCTGGAATAGGAGGGAGAAGTTTAGCTGGGGACCAGGAGAAGATGGGCAGTGACTGGCCATCACTGCCGGCCCGCCGACTCAAGGGTGTTGAGTTTCAGAGTCGAAACATCCAATGACCACCTGTTGACACCTTTTCTTGGTTCAAAGCTACTATCACTTTTTTAGCAACTGAAAAGGTAGCACTGATTTGTGTATGTTATCAAAAAGATATATAAAAATGCTGGTTGGTCAGATCCCTTAATCATATGGGACGTAGGGGCACCGTTTCCTGTGGTGTATCTTGGGCAAGTACAGCCTGACGGCACCCATCCCTCTCTGAGCCACCATATGTTTCCACCCGGTCTTGAACCATGAACCTTTCGCATGTTAGGCAAATGGGCTAACCATTGCATTTCTTTAAAAATGTATTATATTAGAAACATTTTTACAGATACTAATTTATTGTGTGGTGTTATGTACCAAAAAGAACCCGTGATATTTGAAATCAGTCAAGTAGAAACCTTTATTATTATTATTATTATTACTTTTTATAATATTATACAATTAAATACTTTTATTATTACCTGAAACCAAAGAACAAACCATTTTTACTGGCTCAAGCATTTGTTTAACAAATAAAAGTATTGTATAAACGTTTTTTTTTTTCATTTTTGTTGCTGTCAAAAAATGCTGTCAAAAAATGGTAAGCGAGGAGACTGTTTAGCCAATCAGAATGCAGAACACATTGCACAATGCACACCCGAGAAGTTGTGAACTGTGAAAATTAAAAAAGTGTTATAGCGAGGGATTACAGTAACAGAATTTTATAAATGATCTTATTAGTTCCAACAAATGTGATATCAAAAATGTATTTATAATACAATTCAATATAAAATTGACCATCATTTATTTCTATCTTCTGTAGAGGAGCACTGAAATATCAGACCAACCTCGAGGCCCATCCCCCTGGGTGCTTACGATCCAATCACAGCAGCACAGAGCAACAAAGGGAGGGGCTTGAGAACCGTGAAGAAAAAGAGATGCGATGTAAGGAGGAGGCTCACTTCCAAGCCCATTTCCCACAGGTTTGTCTGAATCCATCATCCCTTGCTTCTATTTTACATATTGATGGCTACTAATCATGCAACAACAACTGTGGAACTTAAACTGAGGCTGCCATACTGTTTGGGTGTAAACTGGTATGTTTGCCTCAATATTATTGTGATTGACATTAGAAATATGGCGATAAAAGCTCTAAATTTGGCTGTCGCTAAATGTTTCAACTAATGTTCACTGATGTACAAACAAGACCCAAATGCGCTAGGAAAAGTGTGTAGTGTAGGGGTTAGGGTTAAAATAATGTGATCTCTGGGACTCTTTTCAGCCGGCGAATGACGCACTATCATCAGCATGGTGTTTTTAGCGTGCCCGGGTTATTCCCGAGGGTCCCCCTGCGTTCATTTGAATCCTGTCTATAGCCCTCAGTGAACGGAAAAGGGTGAACTCTTTTCAGCCAGGCTTTCATGAAAATTTGAGGCTTTCTTTGGAGCTAATTTTGTCTGAGAAACGGTGCAATATTTCAGCCTAGTGTTTATGGCGCACACCCACTATCTCTGAAGGTTCTAACTCCAGCCACCACTCACCAGGTAACAGTATGGATCAATGAATTAATGAATGAATCATCTTTATTGTCATTATAGAATAGTACAATAGAATTGGAGGGTTTCGCCTTTCAGTGCAAAATGCGATGTAGAGAGCGGCTGGCAAGCCACACACTACCATCTGGTTGAGCCAAGTGTCTGTCATGATCAAAACAAAACAGCCGTTTTTTTACATGATTTAGCTCCAGGTCACCCATTTCATGGGTAAAGGTGGAATGAAATACAGGCTTAACTTGGTGTGTAGTTTTGAGAGTTGTTACGTATCCGCAGCAGTAGCGTTTACTTCCTCTCCTGATGCTGCCTCGATCTCTTCCTGGACCCAATAACCATCCACGGAGCACCCAGTGGCCGGTGATGTTGTACCAATATTGATAACCAATGTCTAAAAGATTCTTTCGGATGTTATGGTGTAAAGCTGATGTATGTGTGGATAGAGTCCAAAGACAAGCTTTGGAAATAGGAGAGCCTAGGGCCGCTTCATCTGTGCACTCTGCCATATTGGCTCAATTTGAATAACTGCTTAGAAATAAGAGTAAAGTCACCAAAAACAATAATGCCTTACACATTCCTCTTTCATCTGAACATCCAACACATTTTGTGCATACCATGACAACATCCAACCGGGTCTGCGGGACCCAACCGGTATGGCCAACTGTCTACTTCCCGGTCTGCGCGTGACGTTACTCGAAAACAGTCAATTGGAGGAAGTGGGTTGTGTTCATTAGACACACGGTCCTATTAGCGAGAAAGGCAGTCATCTTTTTTTTCTTTTTATGAGGGTCTTTTCTTGTGAATGTTCTTCCTGCTGGGTGTGATTATGTGCTTGCACGTGGTCGTTAAGCTAAAAAGCAACTCAATCAAATCCCCCTTTGAGTTCCCTCTTTCTTTTGATGAGCTGTAAACCAAATAAATGGCAACAGGTACACGCCAAAAGAGAATAAATAACAGTACACACATTGTTTGAACATATGTCATACGTCCACAACCACCAGGCCATGGGTCCTTTGCTACCAGTCTGTACATACAATAAACATAGAGGGACAGTGTGTGTTATATGACCACCATCGCAGCTGTGTTGTGTCCTGCAACCGAAAACGTGTGCTAAAAAGCACAAGAAAGATTACAAACTACAGAGACTCAAAGTGACCAAACTACACCATATTTTGCCCAGTCTTTCACAAGATAATGACAGTGGTAAGCCGTCCATTTCACACCTAGGCCTCCAGCGATGGTCTTTAGTGATGTGTCGTTTGCGAACAAACCGGCTCTGCGCCGACTCTTGGAAGTGAATGACAGGAGATAGAAACGTCTTTTGGAAATGTCTGCGATTATATGACCCAAATAAACTCACATTATATTTTGTATTGGCAAGGTATCGGATTTAAGACTATCTGTAGATACAAAAATAAAATTATTTTTCCCTCTGCAGGCCCTTTCGACTAATTTTTCTAACTCAATGCAACTCGCAACTCATTGGCCCATTCCTCTTCTATAAAGTCAGTTTAGAATTTCACAATCATGGTCAACGTTATCAAACGGAACACAAACTCATAACTGCTATTGATGATCCATTTTTACTGGACTAGCAGTGTGTTAAAAAGGTTGTACAGTAAATCCTCGTTTTTCACAGAGCTATCGTTTAAAAAGAGCCCACGATAGTCAAAACCCTCAAAGTACAAACCTTTACTTATCTATTTATTAAATACTGCATTAATTTTACTTTTACATTAATTAATTAATTACATTAATACTGCATTAAATATGCAAACCCAATTTACAGGCTCAAGCATTTGTTCAGCAAATACAAGTACTGCACTTTATAAACGTTTTTTATTTTATAAATAACTTCTGTACTGTCAAGTTATAATTTTCAAAAGAATCTTGCTGCGTGTATGGAAATGTTTCTGGACACTACGTTTTCACTTAACATAATGTATCCAATCCCAAAAAACATGTCTGGAGTCGCAAAAAATAAAAGCCTTAATAAGCCTTATAAGGAAGGAAAGGAAACACATAGTGTCTATAATGGGAAACCGTTAAGAATGTTTCTCGGTCTTTTGGTGCTTTTGTGGGTTCAAAGCGTTTTGTTGACATAATAACATTTGGAAAAACTTGTCATTTAAAAAGATTTTCACGTACGTAATGTAGGTTCACCAAGCTGTTTTACGTATGCGTACAACTTAGAGAGCAATGTCATTAGGGCACAGGCAGACGCAGGCAGAAATGTGGCTGGGCAGCTGTTTAGCCAAGTAAGCTGTGATAATACAAAGGATTACTGCAGGGGTGTCCAAACATTTCAGAAAGCCTGCCAGATTTGATACACTGAAAATGTATAAGGGGCATACATTCAGCCTATCACACAAAACATGCATGAGAAGCTAATTGGACACTATAACTTGTCCATAGGTGTGAATATGAGAATGAATGGTTGTCTGTGTCTTTGTGGTGAACTGGTGATTCCCTCAGGGTGTACCTGGCCTTTGCCCAAAGAATCCTAGATTCAGCAGACTATATGACCCTAAGTTTAGGAATAAATTGGTAAATAAAATTAACGATTGAATATATTTATGGAAAATAGCTGACTTTATTATGTTTTTAAGATTCAACAAAATCACAGACCATTATAAAATGAACAAAAAGTCTGTCTGGGAAAACGATATTCAAATTGCTTACCTTTTCATAGCGTGTGTTTACAGTTAGCTGGTCGTAGTCAGCATGTTTCTTGCCGCTTGACATTAGTCCTTGAAAACAGCCTCTTGGCAAATTAGGCAGATGGCAGTTGTTTTGGACTTTGAAAGTGATCCTGGAAGTGGCCATCACAGTCAACTTTCTTTTTTTATTTACAAATGGGGTTGGCTAAAATTCTAACAGAGAGACAAGGGCAAGGTGGCCAAAGGGCTACTGCCATCGTCTGGGGAAATGGTGATTATTATTATTTTTTTAATTCCAAATTTATTTTCTATTGTGGTCAGCATTAATGGTGGGCTACATATTATTATTTTAATGGTGGAGGCCGCGGGCCAGTAAAAAAACTGATCACAGGCCGTAACTGCCCCAGGGCCAGACTTTGGTCATGCTTGGATTACTGTGTAACTTGCATACTCTGTGCATGTGTGCGGGTGCGTGTTAATAGACCTGGCTGTGGGTGTCGGGTCCTCTTTGTCTCTACTGCGCTGAGCGTCTCTACCGCTATATCCGAAGCAGCGATCCTGTGACCATAGTGACCGTCATCCGGCACCCCTGTGATGTAATTGAGTTGAGAATGCTGAGGAAGAACTTCAAAGCTCGTCCGGGACAGGTAAGAGGTTTACTCACATCTCTCGTGTGTGCTTGCTTTTTCTGTGCCTCAGTTGTAATGCCTCTCATCCTCTCTCAGTATATTGTTCTCAACTGCCCCAACGTCTCGTCGTTTGAGAATCATCCTTTCACGCTGACGGCGGTAAGAGCGTACACAAATGCAGCTTCTCCTGACACGTTTACATGTTTTCACTTTTTTATATGATCATCAGTGTTGGGTGTATTACTGAAAAGTAGTATTTAGTTACAGTTACTAGTTACTTTATTAAAAAGTAATTTCATGGAGGTCACCATGAGTACTGACACCTAATGCTACAAATTCCCTGATAGTAAGCCTTTATTGGATAGAAGACAAGCCCTCAAAACTGCTTTAAAATAGCCACATACTAAAAGAAACGGAATCAAACATGTACACCCGCCTGTTGAAGCAGTGAAACCTTTTTGTATTTCTTGGCTTGTGCAATCTTGAAAGCTTGCAAAGGAACACTAAGCCGAGGCACTCCATATCCATTTTGTCTCTGGGCTTCTGATAAGTTTATTCTGTTTTTCATTTTGACCTTGCAAGAAGAACAGGAGAACCCAGTATGTCCTAAAGGCCCTCCTTGGAGCCCTTTCTTTTTATTAAATCTCCTAGTTTGCAGAACCACCCCAAAGTTTGAGGAAATATAAGAACATTAACACTGTTGGCCAAAAGTGTTCTGCAAACAATCAATCAAAGTTGAAACAACAAACAACAGTGCAATAATAGTCAAAATAACATACTGGATCCTACGGGATATCCTTCGCTTGTGTCCAATGATAAAAGGACAATAACTTTTCAGCTTCTAACCATTCTGAGGTCTTCTCCAGCTATAAACGTTTGGCCCTAGGTGCAATTTCCAGTGACGTATCCTTCTTTGATTCTTACATGTTTTCATTTACACCAAACTGTCTTGTAGCTTCCAGGTTGCTTTTTCTTTCAGTTGCCTTTATCACTTTAAGCTTGAAGTCACCAGTAAAACAGACATTTTATTTTTTTATCCGGTTCCCGTGTATCGTCTGTGTGTTGAAGTATCGATTGAATAGAATGAACATATGTCCTTGAGTAAAATGTAGGTATGCACTAATTTTTTGCCACTGTAAAGTTTTAGTCCAAAAATTGACAATATCCCTTTGCACCCACATATTTGATTGCCCCAAGGCAGCCGTTGGCTAATGTTAACATGCTAACACTACGGAGCTCACTTGTTAGTTGAGCAGTTCTAGATTGTGAACACATGCTTTTATTTAATGTACAGTCATTATTTCATTAAATAATGGTTCTGTCAAAAGGCAAACACACATAAATAAAAAAAGTGTTTACAAATAGGGTTCAATAGGAAATGCAAAATCCTTTACCTGACAAAGGGCCTCATAAGTGTCACAAAGAAAAGGGTGTAAAGTCATCATCACCATCTTTGTTTTTCAACAACAATATAAAAGCCCCAATGTGTGTTGTACGATGTGAATGTGCACAAAAAAGGCTTACTCAAAATTTCTAAACAAAAAAGTTTTTCTTCATTGATTTAGGTCCGCCGGGCCGTGGGTCATGGACCATGTCGGTAGGTGATTGCGGCCCTGTTGGTAGGACCTTGACCCAGCCTCTTGGCTGGAGCAAGTGTCTCGGCCTCTCGGCTTTGCAGTGTATTATGATTAGACCGATAACGGATAATGGATAATAGAATAAGAATATAGAACAATAAACCTCTCCAAATTCCCTCCCCCCCTCGTATTTTTGAAGAAAACAACAGCCACCGGATAATGAATGTACTGTATCAGTGTCAGATCAGGCGGCCTTTTATGTTACTAGTAACCATGGAAACCAGTACTGTTTGTTTCATGAGGGGAACAAACCCCTACCCAAAAAAATTACATGGAGAGGGATGGGTGTCGACAGTCTGTACTTGCCCAAGACACATCAGGATGGGCATATAAGCTGACCTCCTGATTTCAGTCATTTATTTTATTTTTCTGTTCAGCTTATATGCAGTAGTGAGAATATCTCCATGAAGAGAAACTCAGAGTTCTCGTACTCTGGTCTTGAGCCACAACGCCATCTTAACAGTTTCAGTAGTACCTTGTTAGTATGTTTGTATGGCTTTGTATGTGACTACAGGAAAATTCAGGAGTCAGAAGAGACTGTAATGCATGATCTGCAAAAAAATATGTAGCTAAAATAATGCTGTAAACGACCGTAGGGATACTCAATTTCATTATTATTAAAAGTATCAAATCAATGCAGTTGGCAGATCAAAAAACACATGGTGAGTTCCAATAACAAAAAAAACCCTCTTCTGTAACCTCATGAACCCAATGCAACGGAACAAATAATTACATTTTGTGACAACGGAAATCAATTGAAAAAAAGCCTACTAAAATAAGGCTAAAACAAGAGTTAGTGGTAAAATTGGACGGTTCAAACTAATGCGTAGTTAAAGAAGTAGCTTCACTGAAATATATTGTGCACAGGTAATCGGAGTACAATGTAAGATGTAAAACTCAAAGTCCCTACTAACAGACAGGTTAGACAAGTGTTTCTGACTCTTTGTAGTTACTTTTGATGTAATAGTCTTCCACGTTACATCTTAAGTATAACAACAACAGGAGAGTTACTACATTTTCTTGATTCAGGGTTAAGAGTACAGACGCTCCCCTACTTACGACCATTCGACTTACGTAAAACGGTCGATTCGAACATTATTTCGGAATGTCGAAAAATATCTTGACATTGCTGTAAATTAGATTTTGTATTGTGTGCACCTTTTTCCGAGTACAGGACAGTACTGTTGTGCTTCTTTGACGTTTTTTTTGTTCAATATCCCATGCATCCATTCAATATGGTTGGTGTGAAGTGTAAAGAAGAGGCAACCCGTTTCTTTTGAAGTGAAAGTGGAAAAAGAAAGCTTGATGAGGTTGAGAAAATGGTCAGAATGCTTTTTTTCTGCCACTTTTTACCATAGATTAGGACCTCTTGAAGCACATCTTCCAAAAGTAAGTTACACTTCATTTTATTTATGTTTATAGAGCACATTATTTTATGAAATGTTTATTTTTTAATGCAAAACAATACAGGGTACTTATACGAGCTTTAAGCATACTTATATAAACTTTAAACATACCAAATATAGCACTGAAGCCACTTACGAACAAAATACAAGTTCTCAAGTCGGGCAGCGTCTGTACTCGTTACCGAGTCAAGTGATTGCGTTCCTTTGTAACACGTTAGTCCCAACACTGGTTATCATACTGCCTCATTTTGTGAAACAGGCAATTCGTTGCTGCTCGTAGCCACGTGATTGACAGTCCTGATTTAGCCATACACGTCATTTTTGTGGGAACACACACATAGTGTGTGTGACTAGGAGAATTAATTGGATCCAAAGCAGACTGATCCCTGAGGCCAGCGTCTGCCAACAGGAAGACTGTACATGTGTGTGCTTGTGTGTGTTCTGTAATTCACCAGGATTAATGGAAAAAACATGTTGCTATGGAAAGCAATTGGACGTGTTATTTATTTGTGTGTTTTATAGTTCTTCCCAGTCACGGCGTCGTCTCTAAGTCTGCTGTGTGTGTGTGTCTTTATCTTTCTTTCTTTGTGATTCACTGTCTGCTTTGTAACTTTGCAGTGTCCCACAGAGAGCAAGGAAACGTTTGGCGTCCATCTTCGGGTCGTGGGAGACTGGACTGGTGAATATTTGCGCTCCTACACTCACCTGATTTCTTTTGCTGCAACATCATTTCTGTTTTCCAGTGGTGGGCTGTGCATTTCACTCCTAGGCCTTCAGTAGTGCTATGTCTGAATCTATCCAATGACTATTTCATGGCTATAAAACATTTACCGCAGCTACGGCTGCAACACATAAGAAAGCATAAATAATAACCTCATAAAATTGCAATATTATTTCGGAATCTATCCACATTTTACTCACCGAAAATCCCATTATTTGTGCACAAAATCCATCCTTCATTCTTTTCCCAAGAAGATTCTAATTACTCTGTCGTACAGATCATCTGTGCGTTTTAGTGACATGTTATTTTGTATCGCCATTGAAGATAATTCTAAAAGTCCAGCCTGTCCTGTTATGTATCTGGGATATTTTTTTAATTTATTTAGGGCTGAAAATGTCTTTTTGTCAGAAGCAGTGAACAGGGACATATTTTTCTTCACCTATTTGTTGTGATACTTGAGTTGCCGCCCCCTAGCGCATCATAGTTTTTGAAACCACTGATGTTTCGTTACGCCTTGTAGAAGGCCCCAGTCCACCAACTCGAAATCTGATTGGCTAAACCAACAGCTTACCCACACTTATGTTATGCTATAGGGGCTGCAGAACTGATTGTGAAGGCCACCAGGTAGATGTCTGACTCTGGCAACAAGTAATGGCTGAATTGTGATTGGTTAATGCTTAAATATGACAGAACACACCAATGAAAGGAAGCTGACAATGTGGAATTATTTAGTAAGTATTGATTGACAGAATATATTTCACATCACATGATTAAGATAGGGCGGCGTGGCGGCAGGGTGCTCCAGGGTTCAATTCCAGCTACCATAGCCTTTCGTGTGGAGTTTGCATGTTCTCCCCGTGCCTGCTTGGGTCCTCTTGGCATTCTGGTTTCCTCCCCTTTTTACAAAAACATGCATTTCAGGTTAATTGGTCCAAAGTGTCCTTAGGTGTGAATGAGCGAGTCAGTTGTCTGTCTCTGTGTGCCCTGCGACTGGTTGGCAACCAGTTCAGGGTGTCCCCGGCCCACTGCCCAAAAATATCTGTAATAGGTTTCTGCACCCTCGCCGAGGATAAGCAGTGCAGAAAACGGATGGATGAATGGATGATTCTGCTATTTCTAAGTCCAGCAGAAAAGGCCTTGTAGGCCCTGACAGCCCGCCACTGCCATCTTCTCAGTGATGGATAAAAAAGAGCATTTTGTATTTCTATTCTATGTATGTGAATAGTTTACCTTGAGCGGAGCAGGTCTCTATTTACATCAAGGAAACACCCACGTGGGAGTGTGCTGTTTCCCTTGGAGGGCTGTGACAAATGAGGAAGTCAGTTTGTTTGCGTTGGCCGCAGAATTGGCCACAAAAAAAAGAAAGAAACATTGTGCGAGATATTTAAACACGTGTAAATGAACATGTTTGGATACTTTTGCGGTTAAATTTTGTGTTTCATGTGTGTTGTGTCCTATTTCCATCATATCTCTTTTTTAAGTGCGGGATCGAAATAATAATTTTGCCTTCATTCTCAGAGCGCTTCACACAGCTGTTACTTCCTGACATCAAGAGAGACTTGGACATCCTCCCTGTGGTGCATCAGAGGAGATACCCCAAGTATGTGTGTACGGGTGCATGACGTGCGTGAGAGTAAAATACTTTGAAGGAAGAGATCACGATTGAGGGGGGAATGAATTCACACGCGAACTTAAAATCACAGTGGGGTGAGAGGTCCTGACCCCACCCCTGGCCTCCTGAAATCGAGTGTGGGAGAAGTCCACTTATTTGGAGAATCCTGCTACAGAACAGTTACCAAAACAGAAGTGGTCCAAGGCATGCATTTCCTTATTGTTTTTTTTCCAAAGAGCTCAGTGTATCTGATCCAAGACAATATAATAAGTAGAGAAATACTTTTAAATCAAATGCACTTAAATTAGTGTTTGTGTGCAATTTGTCACTTTGTGGTTCGCATGGGTTTTCCTTGGTAAAATACACTACAGTGGAAATTCATTCATTTGTTAATTTGCATTATTTTACAAAAGCATAGTAAATAAACACAACAAGAGATAAATTCTTAGCTCAGGAAAAGCATATTGATGAAAAGCCCGGACAATCATCTTTCATAATCAAATCTGACACCCCTAAATCACAATTATAATCTAATTGTGAGCTTCCTAAAGATACCCAGCTCTACAGCAAAGGCACACTTTTAATGCCATTAATTTATATTCCCGGTTCATGTTAGAGTGTTTTTTTTACTTTATGCCTTCTGAGCTAAGATGAGTTTGACATCCAGTATAGTTTATAGCAGGGGTGTCAAACTCATTTTAACTCGGGGGCCACACGATAGAACAAACATTCACTTGGGGGCCGGACTAGTAGATTACAGGGAAAGAAATAAGAGAAAGGGAGAGATAAAAAATGAGAGAGGGTGGGATAAAGAATGAGAGGACGGGAGAGCGCGAGAGAGAGCGAGGGATTGTGAGAAACAAAAGAGTTAAAAAGAGAAATAGTGAGAGAGGGGGAAACAAAGAGTGAGAAATAAAGAAATCCAAAGAGAAATAGAAAGAGAGAGAAGAGGAAAAAAGGAAGATAGAGAAAAAGGAGGTAAAAAAAACACCGAGAGAGAATGAGACAGAGGAAGAAAAATAGAAAAAGTCACAGAGAGTAAGAGCGAGAGAAAGAGAGATAGAAAGAGAGAGAGAGAGAGATAGTCGTACAGCGACTTTGTGAGAGGCACCTGGCTTTGGCAACATCAAGAGAACATATTTCAACCTGCAGCTCATTTTTCTCTTGGGGTTCTCTGAGCGTTGTCTCTCGTGCCAGATTTAATTCCTTAGCGGGCCTGATCTGGCCTGCGGGCCGCCTGTTTGACACCCCAGGTTTATGGTATTACTTTTTTTTTTTTTTGCAATATTTTTGAACATTTTATTTGAACATTTACTTAGTCTTGACTGTCAAATGAAAATTTTCATCATATCCTTTGGGTTCAGTGGACGGCAACCAACAGGGTTGTGGACCAGTAACAGGTTGTGGGTCGTTTGGTACCCGGCCGCACCAAAAAAAAAAAAAAATCCTTATTTATTGTATTTATTCAGGTAAAATGCATTTTTTTTATACCCCAAAAAAGCAAAACCCAAAGTTTGAGTGCGCATTGTACTGAGTTTTTACGGTAACATAACATCGTATATGAGCAATAAGTGGTCAGTCGATACATTTTGCTGACCTCATATGCTCAGTATTTCATGCAACAGGAACCCATCCCAGATCACAGCGGTGAGAATACTTAATCCTCATTGAGCGGCACTAGAATTGTAAATGATAAAAGTAAAAGCATTACCTTTTCTTTCCATATTCACTCACAGATTTTACTCACGGCGCTACATTGTATAAAGATGTAATGGAGCTACAAGTAAGACCTTGGTCCCGGGTCCCAACTTGGCCCAAAACTTGTGTCGGGCCTCAAATGTCAATCATTAGCGGCTTCTCCCTTGCTGACCTTTTAAAAAAAAGTAAATCCACCTGTTATAGCCATGGAGAAAAGGAAACACACCGCTTATTTATGCACGCCTGCACTTGGACTGTCGGCCAGAATCACCATTTCCTTCTCCTTCTTCCTCCCCATAGATAAAATCTTATGATTCAGGTTTGCTTCGGTCTCGGTTCCTATAATCAAGTTAATTTCTGAGCCGGGCTATAATACGCACAGGATGTTTTTAGGCCCGATTTTCCCTTTAAATTGAGCATTATGGGAAAGAGTTCTACCAAAACATCATTGTATAACATCGTACTGTGAGTAAGAATAGTGTAATGGTGAGATCAAATCTAATGATTTTTCCTATGTCATCCTGATCCCTAGTGATCTAATGGTGACACAGTGGTACTGGGCTCATTCTTATTTTTACTATTGTTATTGTTATTATTATTATTACTTATGTCATTATTACGCCGTGCTGTGAGACTCTAGTCAGACTTTAAACCAGTCTGTGGTACAGAAAAGGTTGCGGACCACTGCTTTGGGCCTCAAATTGGGGCCTTAAATTGCACGTTTGTTTTGTTTTTTAATTCACTACAAGGTTTTGGTGTAAAATTCCTTTATTGATTTTATGCACTCTGTCAAAGAATGCATGAAATCCGTAAATGTGGGTGCAATTTCTCTCTGATGCTAATCAGCCATTCAATCGCTGTAGAGATGAACAATGTTTACATAAACGTGCACACACAAAGGCAGACGTGGTGGAATGTCCGATCCAGTATGTTTATGTGAGAATTTCTGTGTATTTAACCCACAAAAGGAAGTCCAATCAATTGTCTCTTTCTAAGGGTTAACTTATGCAGTGCCTTCATTTATTTGACCTCTTTGCTTACTTTCAGGCTTTTTGTGGACGGCCCCTTTGGAAGTCCCTCAGAGGAAGTGTTCAATTATGACGTCAGCCTCTGCGTGGCAGGCGGGATCGGGGTCACACCCTTCGCTTGCATCTTGCACGCTTTGCTGTGAGTAGAGCGTACCGTACGTCGCACGATTGGTTCCAGCTGGCGTTCGAATCCCTCTGCCTGTCTCTCCCTTTCATTGTGGGACCAGTGACGGCTGGACCGAGTTCAGGTTGAAGAGGTTGTACTTTGTGTGGGTCTGCAGGGAACTCCAGTCCTTTTACTGGTTTGCTGAGCTGCTGTGTTCTCTGCATCAGAAGGTTTGATCACACTTTGTTCTGAAAAGAGTTTGCATCTAAATCAGGCATGTCAAACATACAGCCCGGTTCTGGCCTGTGGGGTGATTTCATCCGGCCTGCTGTCAATTTCATAGTATGTAAATAAAAGAAGCAAGTCTCTTGCTCATTTTTTTCAAAAGAAATGATTTTTGTTAATAAACACAAACCAAATTCTTCTTCTCACCACTAGAGGGCAGTAAACGGGTAAAAGAGCTGACGTCCTGCAAAGGTTCTATCCATGGTTGGGACTACTTATCTTAGTGAACAGGTGGTTTCAGTGATGAACAATAATAAAATAAAGTATTGCTCAAGGTTAACGAACACTTGGTCTGCATTTCTATGGCGCTTTTCAAGTCACTGAAGACCTCCCAAAGCGCTTTGCAATGTGCTTCACACCTACCCATTACACAGACTTACAATGACTGTCTTAAATGTGCCAAAACATCATTGTATAACTACTACTCAGGATTTGACAACTTACAAGGCAAAAAAGGCCTGGAGCCAGCAGTAGCAAGTCGACTTGCAGGAGTGCGATGAAAAAGAGCAGAAAGGTGTGACGGCATGACATTTGTTTGCACCTATCATTGAAAATAAAATGTATCAGGTTGCACGTTAAAGACAATATTGTGACCCGATTTCTAAGCTTTAATTAATGCTAGTGTTATCTGATGTTATTGCCTGTTCACTGATATTTTGTATTTTTAATTTCAAAGCGGTATGACAATTGAAGCAAGCATATTGTTATTTAAAGCAGCTGTAGCTCAGGAGGTAGAGTGCTCATCTTCGGAATGAGAGGTTCGATTCCCGACTTCTCTGAGACCCATGCTATGTGAGTGATTGTAGAGCACATTGTAAAGTGCTTTGGGTGATTTTCAATGACTTGAAAAGTGCTATATAAATGCACCACTTGAGGTTGTCAAGTGTGGTAAGTTGTTTCAGAAGTAAAGCTGCATTTTCTAACTGTTAAAACGAACACATTCAATGCAAACATGAAAAAAAACGTTTTTCAATGTATTGTGAATAAATGTGTTGTGCTTAGAAAATATACTTTTTTAATTTGTGATTAAAATTTGTAGGGTGTGCTACAAATGTAGGGTAAATTATAAAGCATAGTACTGAAAAAAACCCAAAGTGAAGAGATTTTTTTTACTAATAATCCAGCCCACCTGACATAAAGTCTGGATCCAGCCCCCGAGCAAAACTGAGTTTGACATGCCTGAGCTAATTTTATTTTATTTTTTTCATCATGTCCAATGACTTGAAGACTTCCCCCTTTGCCTCAAAGAAATAAGCCACTTGGTCCAAGCTGTCTGAACTCAGCTGTCTATAACAGGGGTCCCTAACCACTGAGCCACGGACTGGTACCAGGCCCTCGGTCAATTGACACCGAGTCACACAGAAGGAAAGTCAAGTCAAGTCATGTTTATTTGTATAGCCCTTAATCACAAAGAGTCTCAAAGGGCTGCACAGACCACAGATTATTGCGACTATTATGACACCATCCCCTGATCCAGAACCTACATGAGGGCAAATGATTCACAGATATCATCAACATAAAATATAGGTTATTCATATGCTATAAAATAGAAGTGTGCTTTAAGCCTGGATTTAAACAGTTCCACTGAGGCTGCAGATCGAATCTCGAATGGAGAACACTCTCGAACCTGCGGATCTCTTCTTGGCTCTTGGGATCACTAGTAGACCAGCATTTTCTGAGCGAAGGCGCCGGACCGGAACATAGGGGGAAATTAAATCTGAAAGATATGAGGGAGCAAGTCCTTGCATGATTTTGTATACTACCAACAGAACCTTAAAATCACATCTTAAGCGTTTTTGAATTAAAATCAATGTGGTTCATACTGGCGGACGCAGTTGCCTTTCAGGCAGTGCAACAAGGATCTTTGCCCAAAATGTCTGCGTCAGTAGAGATTCAGTGGGGAGAATGGTCAACTGCAGTCCACCACGTTATGTTACAAAGATAGTAAACAAACCAATTGCCATAGAAAAACCTTAAGCAGCAGAGTTTGACAAAGAATGGATCCCTATGTCAAGAGCACAAGACAGAGACTACAGAACACTAAAACAATTTTGCCAGGGTTGGTTCATTTGGTGAGTTCGTATTTTTAATTACTTGGCACGCGGACCGACATGACGTTTTCAGTTAAATGTTAGGATACCGACCAGAGTATGTTGCTATTGGCACGCCCGCCTCACAGTTCAGAGGTCCCGGGATCAATTCCAGCAACCAGCCTCCCTGTGTTGAGTTTGCATGTTCTCCCGTGTCCTCGGGCACTCCGGTTTCCTCCACATTCCAAAATCATGACTGAGATAGGCTCCAGGACCCCAGCAAATCTCTTGAGGATAAGTGGTTTGTAAAATTAATGTATAAATGTGATTTTGTTTCAATGTTACAAGGATACCCCAATGTTCCACATGATTACACAGATAATTTACACTTATTATGATTATTTAGGTAGGTAGGTAGCTTGGTAGGGGAGGTTGGGAGGGAGAGAGAGAGAGAGAGACAGACAGACAGACAGACAGATCTACTGGATTTCTTTTTGTGAAGCTGTGACTCATTATCTTGATTTATTTTCTTAAATAATTTTCTTATTAAAACATGATTATTAAAGATTAACTGGAAGAAGGGGCAGTGTTATTTTGTTTTTGTAAATGACAATGCTGCTACTCTGTGGTTGGTAACGCACACTTACAATAACAAGTAACTACTCTTACCTTTTTTCTTGTAGTTATGGCATGAAAACAGACCTGACTACTTCAACTTGAAGCTATACGTCAGTCAGGCGAGCAACCTACAGGTACGTTAGTGGCATGAAAGTAAATATCAAACACAAAAAAGACATTTTTGCAAGGCAGAATAGAATAAAGTAAAGTGGGACTTGTGTCTTTTACATGGTGAAAACGGCTGAATTAATTTCTTTATTTATCTTGATATATTTAAAGGGTTGAGTGGGTTACATTAAAAATGTAATCCAATACAGTTATTAGTTACCTGTTGAAAAATGTAAGCAATAACATAATCCAATTACCATAATATTGCATAAATGTAACTTGATCACTTTTAATTACATTTGGACTACTTCAATACTAACTATGCTAATAAAAGACAAAATAAACCTAATATAAGTAAAATAACTTTTTTTTTTTAAGATCGATGAACAATGTCATCTTGAAAAGAAATTGGAGGAAACCGGGGTCAGGTAGTTCCTCGTTGTCCTACAAAAAAGTCCCCACATTTGAACCGTTTTACACTTTATCAAGCGAAAATCTAACTTTTACATAGAAGACAAGATATGCTCTGTTTTAGTTGACATTAAGAAGACTTTAAGAACTAATTTTATTTCAAACACACCAAATGTCCAACAAACTTGGGTATGTATTTTGTCCAAGTTCAAGTTTTACTTGTTTGAAGAGGGAATGCCAAAACCTCTTGACAATCTCCAGATTTACTTGGCTGAATCTCACATCATAACAAGCAAATGTATAAAGGATTTTTAACAACAATAAACTGCAATGAGAAAAAAGAATACAATTAAATTTACTCAACGCATCACCAGCACGCAACTGCGCTGCTTAATACACACGGAAGCAGCCTCACTAAACTGCAGGCTCCGGCCAATTCAACCAAATGAGTGCTACATTGAGGGAGCAATAAATACAGACTCTTAAGAAACGTGCTTTTATTTGCAACTCAGTGTGATGGGCATGAAGTATTTGATGAGTTGGCTTTGTGTACAATCTGCACAATAGATATGGACAGTACTTCGATGCTCAGGCACTTTGTGTGTACACCTCACCCCTATTTCTGTAGTGTCATTGATTGAAATTATGTTAGACACAATTTATCAATTGCCGGATTATGTATATGTAAATATACTTTCTAAAAAATTGTAGTCCTGCAAAGTAATCTGAGTATAGCAGTAATTTGATCACATCTTGTTATTTTGTACCTGTTACGGAATACAATCACCTTTCTTTGTATCCTAATTAATTTATGTCTTTAAATATACAGTATTTTGTTACTCCACAATTAAAATACCCCCCAATGTCACAGTTTAAATATCCCTTAACCACCTGGATCACCAGGGCCTCATTTCCTGTGGTGTGTCTTGGGCAAGTACAGCCTGGCGGTGCCCATCCTTCTCCAGGCCATGTATTTGGGTTGGAGTTTGCTCCCCCACATGGAACGGATGGTATTGCTTTTCACGGATACCAGTAGCAGGGGAAGCCTGCTGATCTGACTCAGATACAGCACCTTCATCATCTGGTGGCTGCTGCTGTCAATGTAAAAAGCCGCACTTTGCACCCTAAGCCTTATGACATGCATGTGACTATACTGATACAAAATCTTCATATACTGGGAAAAATATTTTTTTGTTTGTTTTCGACGATTACAAAGCGGGACAAAAACATGATTTTTTTTTTCTCCAAAATTTGAGAAGCTGACCCTCTAAAAGGGCTTTACAACAACCACATATAAAAAGAAATAGAAGAAAATGTGTACACCAACCTGTGGAAGCGGTGAAGCTTTCATATTTCTTGGCTTGTGCAATCTTGTGTATTTACAAACTAACACTGAGCCGAGACACTCAACATCCATCTTGTCTCTGGGCTTCAAACCACTTGAAGATCCCTTTCCCCATTACTTGGAACAGTCCAAGACGTTTTTCCTTTTTTCTCTCCAGGCATTATTTATTATTATTGCAAAAATAATAGTACAAAAAAAGACTAAAAATTCAGCTTATTGAAATTTGGTTGGTTTCTTGTTCCTGTATAAGCCATGCCCCCTCTCTACGCGCTGCCTACTGGTGACACACAACCAAATATGCACTTATGAGCTGAGCCCCTGATTTTAGTATTTTATTTGATAGTTATAAATTTGGCTTGGATGTGAGTACAGTATATAGGGTAAGGACAATATCTCCACGAGGAGAAATTCAGCACTCTCGTATATCCACAACTGTATTCAATTGTTCTTTGTAGGTAAATTTAAACATTCCCATCTAACAGAGAATGTTATAAGCGGTGGAATTGATGGATGGATGGATGGAATAACGCAGTAATGCACCATGTAGTAGCAACAAAACAGTTACAAAATTCAATTAACACTTTAAACATTAAATTATATTCCAGGAACGTGTTTGTGCTGACACATTATATTACATTATGTTTTAAAACTTGAACAACAATCTCCACTACTTATACAAACTGCAACCTATGCCCCACGTATCCAGTTCTTGAATACAATCAAAATGAAGCATTTGAATATTTTTACTACTTTTTTGTTGTTCCGCAAGTGCCTTAGCGAGGAGAAGTACCGTCCCCTCGCATCACGGCTGCTGGTGGGTCGACCAAGGTGGAAGTTACTGTTAAATGAAATCGGAAAGACCAACGTGTAGTGAGTATACTCGAAAATTACTTCTCGCTGTCTCTAAAGTGTCACTTTATTGTCCCCGTGTGCTTTTTCAGTAACCGTGTGGGCGTGTTCTGTTGCGGACCCAAAGGCATCTCCAAGACTCTTCACAGACTCTGCAACACAGCTCAGTTTCCTGGAACTACTTTTGAATTTAACAAGGAGTCGTTCAGCTGATTGGCGGTAGCTGCATCGGATTCAACTTTGGGATTTCCGGTGCTAATATAGCAACAAGAAGAACGTGGACATGACAGTGCAGCACTGTACTTGTATCTCAGTTGAGATGGTCCCAGCCTAAAGTGACGCTTTATGAAGGTTTCTGGAATGGGTTTGACCACTGAATTACTACAGAATGCAAGAAACCTTTTTTTTAACCACATAAAATTTGCTTCATTTTGGAAGCTTCTACTAAAGTTAGCATCTTATTCTCTTGGATTATACTGGGAGCAACAGGACTGTGGTTGCCAGCAGCAAAGCTCAATGAGGGGAGTCTACATGGGAAATGGTGAAGATGTTTTAAATGAATAAATGAAGAATCATTGAATTATCCCACAATTACCATTCTTTAAAATGATCTTTATATTATGAATACAAATGTACTAAACTGGTGTTTTCTACATTTTGGTGTTTTGGAGAGAAACATTTTTTGTCTGAAAGATTAATTCACACTAGGGTTGGCTCAGACTGGGCATATTTCACAATAAGATGCATATTGGAAAAAAAGTAAATAGTTATTCACAAATCAAGTTTAGAATGAGCAAGACAAAAAAAGACATGTGTTTAAATTAAGCAAGGGTCAGCAACTGAAAACGTTGAAAGAGCAAATACAGACCAAAAAAAAGTCCAAATTTGCAAAAACGATAAAAGCCTTGTATAGCCCTTTTAATTCATCAAAATTAAATAATTCATATAAAAGAATTACTCATTTAATACTTACAAAGCAAACAAACAGTGAACATAATATTTCAGAATGGATACAGAGGATTTTCAGATTTTGAAAACATTTTTATAGTGACATTTAAGAGCAGCATTTTTAAGTGGAAAGTGGTTGCTAAACCAAAAAAAAAAACACACATTAAACTTGCTGTTACTGCAAATGTCCAGCAGGTGGCAAAGATGAAGCATAAATAGCCATGGAACAATAAAAGATATGAAGTATTTGCTAGCACTATAGTCTAAACGTTGTTATACCCTTGAAATAACTGAATAAAAAATGTTTTGTGTTTTTCCTCCAAAAGAGATCAAATTTAGAAATCTATATTTCCGCTCGTTCTTCTTTTCCGTTTCCAATAATTTTTTAAAACACTCCAGGGAACCATAAGGCCAGTGCCAAAGACCCACACAGCCGCAGGTTGCTGACCCCCAATTTAAAGTAACCAACTTACTGCAAAAAGGCCCATTTAAAACACTATTTACCCGCTAACAAGTCAAAGTCTGCTGCCATTTGGGTAGTCTTAAAGCAAGGGTCCCCAACGTGGTGCCTAAAGGCACCAAGTAATCGCTGAGAACACCTGAGTAGCCAGCGGTTCAGTGGTTGACTTAACATCTAGTTATTACAATCTGGTAATAACATAGTAACAGTTTAGTAATAACAAATTGTTATTTTAGAAATGTACATCCAAATAGTAGCCTTCCGCACCAATTAGTAACAAAAATAGCTCACTGTATTGTGTAGTGCAACTGAAAACAAGTGCTACAAAGCCCAAAGAAGAATACAAACTACGGGGACTCAAAGTGACCATTTTTATTCTCTCCTTTTTTACTTAGCCTTTCACAAGGTCTTTAGCTACTGGGGGTACCCATGGCAGCAAAATGGCAAATTCAAATGTTTTTGTGTTGACAAATTACAAAAAAATCTTTACAAGATTCATTACTTACTTGAGAACAATCTGCTCCAGACAAACAGGTTCCTTCATCCAAGCCTCCACAACCAGAGATAATCCATTGTGGGAAGTTGCTGTCATCTTGTGGGTGTTTTGGAGAACCACTTTAATATAATTACTTTGAAAACATGAGTTTTTTCAAAGCCGATGTTTTATGAACGGATTCGTTTTTTTTTCTTTAAGCCCAAAGTAATTTAAATAGAATTTATCAAACAGGGGCGCCAGCGTCCCCATGTGTTGAGTTTCTGTTCTCTACATTTGGATGTACAAATGAACAGACCACCACAGAGAGCAATCGGATCATATGTTCTTTTAATGCAGCAACTCACAAACATTAATTAGCTTGTGGAAGATCACATGCAGCATCATGATCCTTTAGCACCAGTGCTTCAGTCAGCGCAAAAAAATACAGGCTCATCATCCTGTCAGAAACGATCTTTGGAATGAAGGGTTCAAGACAAATGCATTGACTCGTCTAAACGTGCAACTTGGATTGAAATTGGCACGAAATAAGTGTCGAAGTACATAAATGTTTATCCCATCCCTTCCCAAGGATACTTACATTTTTAATCTAACACTGCCTCTTAGTGTCGAGTGTAATGATAACTTGATGTTGTGATAAAGTTCTTTATTGTAGTAAGAAAAAATGTCGCACATCCAGAATGTATGTGCTCCATTCATTATCAATCAACTGAAATATTGAAAGGATTATATTATTATAATATTGTTGATTATGGCCTATAGCTGAATAGTATACTTTTTCATGCTATCTGTCTGTCTGTCTGTCTGTCTGTCTATCTATCTATCTATCTATCTATCTATCTATCTATCTATCTATCTATCTATCTATCTATCTATCTATCTATCTATCTATCTATCTATCTATCTATCTATCTATCTATCTATCTATCTATCTATCTATCTATCTATCCATCTATCCATCCATCCATCCATCCATCCATCCATCCATCCATCCATCCATCCATCCATCCATCCATCCATCCATCCATCCATCCATCCATCTATCTATCTATCTATCTATCTATCTATCTATCTATCTATCTATCTATCTATCTATCTATCTATCTATCTATCTATCTATCTATCTATCTATCTATCTATCTATCTATCTATCTATCTATCTATCTATCTATCTATCTATCTATAATTTTTTTATTCACCGGATTTGCGTCATGATTAAGGTTGTTTAACAGGTCCAGAATATTATAAACATCAGTACAGGTTATTATAATTTTTAGATTTTTGGATTATTTGCTTTTTTCTCCTCTGCAATGACAGAAACCGTGATTTGAGTGCACTTACTCTTTGACAAATCCTATTTTGCAAATAAAGAACTAAATAAAGACTCAATGGAAGAAGGCCAAGAAAGTAGTAAAAGTGACATCATGTAAAATGTTCTTGTTCTTCTGTAAGATACTGTTTTCCAATTGAACTATGATTTTTGTAATTCCGGAAAGCAATTTAATGCCATTTAAACAGCATCATTTTCTAATATGTCAGATGACTTTGCTCGATTTCATTGTCTTTCGTAATAAATTCAAGAATTTCATCTCCATTTGGATCCCTCAACCACTGGGGTAGTTGGGGTACCATTTCCCGTGGTGTGTCTTGGGCAGGTACAGCTTGGTGGCGCCCATCCTTCTCCAGGCCAACAAATGTTTCCATCAGGTCTTGAACCGGGTACCTTTAGCATGTTTGGCAAATCGTGCTATTTACAGGATAGGTCTGTGGTAAGTTTATTCAGTTTTTAATATTGGACAACTGCAAAGGAGATCGCATAGAGGGCTAGTTTTTTATTTTAACTATTATACATCACTGTTATTCGTTATTTAGACTGTTATGCACTGTTTGCATCATTGTCACTATTGGCCAATTATGTTGCTGTTCTATAATTTCCACAACGTTTAGGGCAGATCTACTTATTGTAACCTAGGAGATTTAATAAAAAGAAAGGGCTCAAGGGCTTGTAGAACAGATTTGGCATTGTGGTTTTTAAAACAAAAATTCTTTACAGTATCTCCTGTTCTCCTTGCAAGTTCGGACTTCATTGATATCGTCTCTCCTTATTTTGTATGTTAAATAACTTTAAACTGGAAGGGGGATTACCACTTGTAGGCCCCTTCTCAGGGTTTCCTATTTTCCTCGTGCTGAGGTTTTTCCTCGCCTGCATGTTGGTTTGAGATCAGGGGATGGTGTAATTGTGACCTGTGCAATCCTTTGAGACATTTTCTGATTAAGGGCTATATAAATAAATGGGACTTGACTTAACTTAAACTTATCGAGATGCAATTTGGAGCTCGACGCAACCTGGAAAAAGTCCAAATTGAAATGCAGGTCAATTAGTATTAAAAATGTATTACTAAATTTCAAAAATAAATTGCTTAAGGGGACAGTGTGTATTTTGTGACCTCTAGATGTCGCTGTATGGTGTGTTACAACCAAAAGCAAGTGCTAAGAAGCGCAAGTAAGAATATAAACTACGGAGACTCAAAGTGACCAAAACACACTTTCACTTTTCTTTGCCTGGCCTTTTTGAGGTTTTTGTCAACCCATAGCAACAAAATGGCAAACAATTATGTCAGCTCCAAGTTAGTAAAATAAATAATTTCTTGAACTGCGACCATTTTTAAAAAATGCCTGTTCATATGATAGTTAATGTATATTTTCTTAATATTTAAATCAATATTGTTTTTTATTAACCAATAAGAGTCGCTAAATAATACACACTGTCCCTTAAAAGAAAATGACAATTTTTATAGAAAAATACTATTTTAATCATTTTTGTGTATTTTTTTTTCATTTTTATGTATTAAAATATATATTATGCTTGACAAATACCTTTATTTCTCAACTATAAACCGCAAACTTTGTAACATTATTTCAACCCAGCACCTTATGCTTATGATGTGACTAATCCAAGCAGTTTTTCTAACGGCCAGCAGGGGGCGCTGGTGGAAGTTTAAGTGAATTTTAGCAGGTCAAGAAGTCCAACTTAGTTGGCGTTAGAAAGCATTTAACTCTGCTCTTTGGCCCCAGCAGCTTTTGTGGTTACAGAGTGTTTTGTTGACATGATGGCAATTAGAGAAACTCTAATTTGAGAATATTTGCGCATACTTAATGTGGGTTGAAACAAGCATAAATAGGCGGGGCAGTTGTTTAGCCAATTAGAATGAAGAACACAATGCATGATGCAAGTAGCAAACCCGCGTTGAGTACTTCAATACAACAAGGGATTACTGTATATGAAAAATAAATCACATAATACTATTTTTCGGGGGTGCTCCTTATAATCCTGTGTACCTTATAGTTCGGGATATTCGGTACATGTAATATTCTGATTTTTATACCTGGACTTTTTTCAGGGTGCATATACAGTACATTCGTATATACTTTATGTATGTGTGTGTTAAAGCGTTGTCTGATAGGAAGCTGAACCTTCCTCCGAGCTGCTCTGAAGAAGCGGCTGGCGTTCTCCAAAAATGGATGCCCTCTTCTTCCTCTGGTTTCGTTTCCATTTCCTTCTCGCTGTCACGGCCGCAACAGCCACAACGGCCGAGACCAGCGCCCCCACGAGAGCTGCCCCCAAAAGCCACGGCCAGATTTGCTGGGCCTGCTCGAGGTAGGGATTTAGGATTTCTTGAACAAACCGCTGACCTGCAGTACGGAAAGACAAGTTTAGACATGGACGGCAGTTCAATGCAAACAAAATATAGAGGTACCTCTACATACGAGCTTAATTCATTCCAGGATCATGCTTGTACCTTGTGTTTATGGGCGAATTTTCCCGATATAAAATCATTAAAAACTAAACGGCCCGTTTCCGACCTCCAAAAAGAAACAAAGTGACCACTAAATACCTATAATAACACAGCTTCCTGATCACTGGAATACGTTCGAATAGTAATTAAACATACAAATACAGTTTTAAGATAAATAAAATGATATTAACGAAAGAAATTGTGAGTCTATATTAAGCACTTACTATTTTGTTGCTAGTTTCTGTCATAATTACTCATTGCACTTACCTGCACCCGCTTGTTTGGCGCCAGCTGTAGATTGTTGCCTGATTAATTCCCCTTCTATTTATACCCAGTGCGCCAGTCACTCTCTGTCAGTCCATCAGTGAACCTTTGCATACGCAAGGCAAGCACTTTGACTCTGGCTCCCGTCGGTCCCGTTTTCACCCGTATACCACTCGTTTGTTCCTGATTCACTGTTTCGCTCCAGCTAACGACCTGTTTTTGACCACCGACCACGCTCGGATCTCCCGCTCGGGCTAACGACCCGTTTTACATGTTTGACCACGCTACGATCTCCCGCTCTGGGAGATCCACTTTCGCATTCCGATTACGCTCCGATCCCTTGAGCGGATTGCTTCCCTCGTCCAGCGAGCACCGGATCGCTGGTATTTGTTTTGCTCTATATACCAATAAACTTGTGAGTAAACGCTACACATCGGGGTCCTCCTCCTGTTCTGGTTCTGACAGTTTCAGTTTTCATCAATCACTTTTATTCTGCCTTTTTAGATGGACTTGCAACGCTATTACTTTCTATAGGTATTTTGAACTCAAAAATAGTTATCCACGAAAATTTCTCTGCCTCCCCTTCAAAATATTTCGGAATTCATACAGCAAGTGTCATTAAATAAAGCTGTCGCATGACCAGTTGCCCCACTTTCTGGATGTTTTTTTTTTTTCAATGAAAGCAGCAACTTCCTCCCACTTAGCCAGCACCTATTTTGTCTCCTTTGTAGACGCAAGCTTCTCTGATTATCTCCCTCCTCACTGTTTTTTTTTGGAAACAGGAATATTACCTCCCTCTGTAACTATTGCAGCGAAGCGCTGTACAAATTCTTCTGCGGCTTTGTGATTGGTACTCTCTGCTACTTATTGCCTTGGTCAATGAAACAAACACCAATCTTGTGTTTTTCTATTATTTCTTGCTCGGTTTTAATTGTTATCACTCTCAGACACATTAGCGTTGCCGTTTCCCGACTCATAAGGTTGCGAAAAGTTACAAAAAAGATGTTATAAAATGCGATTAAAGAGATGCAATCAAAATGAACTTTGGAAAAAACGTGTTTTTTCAGGTGCTTTTTGTCCGGAGGCACATGCGTAACCTGGACCGAGCTGATGGGGGTACATGGTCAAGAACGGTGAGCGGTCTCTAGTGGTAGTCTCTGGGACTGCTCATGAACTGTATTTTCCGTCTTAATGCAGGCAAATTTTTTGGTTAAGAAAAAACTTGTGTATTGAGATTCTCATGTGTAAAGGTGCTTGCATAAAGAGGTACAACTGTATAGATTTTGGACTGACCTGGGTCTAACAAGTAGGCATATTCGTAGCCCATCGACTTTGTGGAGAGGAAATTGTCTCCGTTTCTGTAAAGTGGCAGGAAGGGCACCATGTAGTAGCGGTCATTGTGGCCGATGGGAGCATTTGCGAAGGGGTAGAGGGTTCGCAAAGGTTGGTGGGCTCGCAGCCAGCGCTCGAAAATACTGCACAGAGAAGACGGTCACAAAAGGCTAGAGTCAAGAGAATATACGGAAAAAGCACGTGTTTGTGATTGACTGCACCTGTCGATGAAGGCGTGGTGCAGGAGGAAAATTGGGTCATTGGCGGAACCTTGCACGGAGGACATGGAGCCATTCATGAAGACGTGCAGGGCATTATGCATTGTGCTTTGGCCTTGGACTGCCATGCCCGTTTCTGGGCTGGCGAAACCTGACAGAGAGAGGGTGAGCCAGGTATGATGCAACAAAGAATGTTAAAAGAACCTGAAAAAAACTAAAAAACTATTTTGTCTGGAACCACAAAAATTAAAAGCCAACGCATGCTGTATTTATCTAGATCAGGGCTCTCCTACCTTTTTCAAGGGTCGAGCTACTTTTTGTTACTAATTAGCGCAAAGGGCACCCAGTTTCATATACGTTTATAAAATAGCAACTTAACTAAATGGCTTGC
Organism: Urocampus carinirostris; assembly: GCF_059441175.1. Lineage (NCBI taxonomy): Eukaryota > Metazoa > Chordata > Actinopteri > Syngnathiformes > Syngnathidae > Urocampus > Urocampus carinirostris. Next base: position 19,287,520 of record NC_142358.1, on the reverse strand, counting down.
CAAATAGCTAAAAAGGCAGGTTGATTGTTAGCTAGAATGGTAAACACATAAAGAACTAAAAGGGGGTTGGATAGCTGACTAAATGAATTCATATTCTTTTAGCCATCTAAATAGTCGGATACAAAGACAAAAAACAAAGCTCGATATCTAAATAGAAAGAAGGCCAAAATTTAACTTGATAACTACCAAAACGAGTAAAATATTAGCTAGATAGCATTAAAAAAAGCTAGCTAGATAGCTTGCTCAATATAATATAACCTAAGGAAGATACCTTGTTTGCCCATATGCTGTATAAAACCCCCAAGTTGCAATTTAGTTTGTTGTATTTCCTGTATAAATGAAGAAAAAGACAAATAAATACATTTTTAGTAGCTATCCTCAACTAATCAATACATTTTCATTCTTCACTCTTAATTGATTGCTTGAAAATAGTTATCAATACTTGAATACATTTTTTTTTTTGTCCTTGAAGCCCATGAACTGGAATTTTTCATTTGAATTTCTAAAAAACAGCTAATCATGTTGTTACTATGTTATTACCAGGTCAATCAATCAAGAAAATTCCAGAAGTCACAATGCATGATTTTTACAACTACAAATACGTCTTTGAACACCTGTGTATCATCTAGAATTCTGAGTTTCTGGATTTTTCTTTTTAGTTTATCTCTCACAGTGGACATGCACCTACTATGAAAATTTCAGACCCCTCCATGATTTCTAAGTGGGAGAAATAGCAAAATAGCAGGGCGTTCAAATACATATTTTCTTCACTTTATGTACCATATATAATTAGTTTTGGGTCACTCAGACAATTTTTATGTTATTTTTATATAATTTTTTATTATTATTTATTTTTATTAATCAAATGAGTTGCAAAAGAAATAGACAGCATAGTCGAGGTTAGAAAAAGGGATTTTTATTTGGAAAAAAAAAATTATCCCTCAAACTTTATTTTCATCAAGGAATTGAATTTTCCAAGTGACCCCAAACTTTTAAAATTTACTGCTGAAACGAAATTGGGGTTTGTGATATCACGTTTGTGAATGTAAATCTGTTCTATTTTTGCTGCAGCAAATTGCATTTTAACGATTAGCCCAGTGTTCTCAGTTCACGGATCTCTCAACCGCCTGCTTTACATCGATGTATAATTTGAATGCACCATAAACTACAGTACTAGTCCTTAAGGCACGTCAAAGGCTATTACAGTACCGTGCTTGAAACATTTTTTCAAAGGGAGATGACAGAAAGCATCTATAATGTGTGCTATCATTGGCTCTCAATGGACAGATACAGGTATAGAGAGTGGTGCCAGGCTTCTGATTGAACGCACCCTATCTTTGGTGACCCCAAACAATTTAACTGGTGTAACAAATGGAGAGAGTGATAGACACCATAATAAAAGTTCATCCCTGTGTGAGTTTACAAACGGGCCAAAAATCCTCTCTGAGATTAGAGAGATTAGCACTCGGATTACGCGCCCATTCAACTGTGAGGTATGCGACTACTCTAATACAGTACAAACATATTAGCACGCTTCTACAGTTCTTACCCTCGACAACATTCCTGAAGCTGTTGTTGGCAAATCGGTCCATGGAGTCTGTTTCGTATTGGCGAAGGCCCAAAGCGAACTCGACGTCAGCCGATGTCGGGAGTCGTTGCACTCGGTTGGTATCGTGGTTGCCAGGGTTACGCAGTAGCGGCCCTTCCCCTGTTGCGTTGCACAATACCTCGCGACTGTTGTATTCTTCGGGCCGAGTGCAGATCACCTAAAAAGGATAACATTAATCAGAATATAGTATTCCCTCGCTGAATCGCGGTTTACTTTTTGCAGTTTTGCTATTTTCATCGTGTGCCTGCCTTAAACGTTTCAGTTTAAGTTGTAGGGATACAAAAAACAGCTTCAGGTTTCTACGTAACATACAGGAAAATCTTTTTCAATTTCGAGTTTCTCTTGTTTGCCTGGGGAGAGGGATGGGCGCCATCAGGCTATACAATACACAGGAAATGGTGCCCCTATGACCCTAGTGGTCAAGGAGAGCACCCACCTGCCCTTAAAACCACATTAACAAAACAATAGGACTGGCTGCAGCCGGGCACAAAAAGCAGAGAAACATGCTTTCTATCGCCAACAAAGTTGGACTTCTTGACACGCAAGAGGAAGGTAAAAGCAGTCAACATGATGGAGACAAAATATCGTCTGAAGTCATGGGGATAGTTTTGAAACGTTCACAAATCATTTTTAAATAATTTCACATCTGGCCTACTAAACAAAACAAAACGATCATTTATCGTCACACCAGTTGCCAGGGTCAGGAATCTACCTAGAATCATCCACAATCAGTTTGAGGTCCTGTAGCATGAAATAAGCGTTGACAAAGCTTTTGCTTTAACTACCGTATTTTCTGGAACTATAAGTCACAGTTTTTTCATAGTTTGGCCAGGGGCGCGACTAATACTCCAATGAGACGTTTATGTGAAATTATTAACATATTATTATATCTTTGAGTTTTAAAATATCATTCGCGGTGCTGTATATCACTTCACATGTTATTTTCACACTAAACTCTAAGAGGGTGCACTAGACCTTGGTTGATAATTTCAGCCTTGACTGCAACGTAAAAACCAAAAGCAGGAAGCCGTCTACCTCTGGGACCTATCTGGAGTTGTTTACCAGTAAAAGTGACACTGAGGATGAACGATTTGATTGGATTTAGTGATCTGGAGTGATATAATAGTTTGGTAAGCATGTTCTCCATGCTAGAGTTATCTGCGTTACTCTTAATATGGTACATCCTTACCGACAAGCGTGCCTAAGATATGCACGTATGTGTAATGTTAGTCTACCGTGTTCTCTATTTCATTTTTTATTTTGAATTGCCTTTCAAGATGACATGTATGTTTTTGGTTTGGGATTTCATCAATAAATTCCCCCCAAAATATGACTTATAATCTGAGGGCAAGTTATACATGTTTTTTCTTCTTAATTATGCATTTTTTGCCTGGTGTGACTTATACTCCGGAGAGACTTTTAGTCCGGAAAGTACAGTAATTGGATTTCGAGTTGGAAAAATGAAGGTGGGTTGGCGTAGAGAAACATCAGCATTTTCACAAGCTGTGATGGCTGTGATGCGGTAGCACCAAAATGATGGTGCCAATTTTTAAACTTGAAGAGGTTGAAGAAGAATCATCTGCAAGTGATTGAGTGTACTAGCAAAAACTAGTGGACTGTATCTGTTGTGTTTATTAAAAAGCGGTTTTGTCAAACCACAATGGCTGAAGTGGAAGAATAAATGGATTTGCTTGAATATTTACTGTCAAAGCTATTTTCAAGACAGACTTTTTTAAGAAAAGCTGGACATCATTGAAAAAGGTCAGAAAACTCGAAGTTAGCTCCCTGCGACTGGCTGGGAACCAATTCAGGGTGTCCCCTGCCCACTGCCCAAAGATAGCTGCGATGGGCTCCAGCACCCCGGCGACCCTACTGAGCGGTGCAGATAATGGATGGATGGAACCCAAAGTTAGCAAGCCTGTCACAGTGGGTTTGTCGCTACTTTCATTTCACTAACAGCAGTAACCCTGGCTCACAGGAACACTGCAAATTTTATTGCTGGTACTGCTTGTTATTTGCCACAAATCAACATGCTGTTTGTGGCAACACTAGATTTGTAAATTTGAATTGCCTAACCAAGGCAGCAACAAGAATTTGGCCAAATTCCTAGATTATACTGAACATTTTTAAGGTTATCATTGATGGTTTTTATATTTGTCGCAATAGTAGCTTCAGTAAAGGTTTTATAGCCATCAAATAGTTACTGAGGGTTGGATTGATTCAGATGTACCACTACTGATGGCATAGGTGTGGAAATGCTTGGCCTGTGACTGCGTCACACTAATAAAATAAGTGAAAAATTAATTAAAACAAATGTTGAAATCAGGATTTCTAGCAGAATGCTTTATCTGCACAAGTGCCAAAGTCGGTCAACTCATCATATTTCATATATCCAATCAATAGTGCAATAGTAGCAAGATTGTTTTAATAATTATAATTTGAGAGTACAGAACACCTGTAAAACAAAAATAAAGTATATTACTTTTTATTTGTTGTTTGGAATGTTATTTTCAGGCCACATTTTTGTTTTCCAAACATCCACGTGATGGCAATAAAATATAATCTGAAGTAATGTGGAGCGGGACCTTAATTTATACAGTAGTGCAATAAAGCAGCAGGATTATATAAAAAGATGTAAATTGTACGGAAGTTATTTTGGAAAAAAACAACAACTTAATAAATTGTAGTACTTTTATCTGTTAAACTAATGCTTGAACCCATAAATTATTTTTGGTCATTCGTTTCGATGTAAAACAGGGTATTTAATAAATAAAGACTTGTACCTCAAAGGTTTTTACTATTGCTAAAACGAGAGTTGGTATGAATAGTATGCTGGGATCATGGCAGCGGTCACATAAATACACACAGAGTAATCAGCACAGCTCAGAAAATTATTGGCTACTCTGTGCCAATATGGAGGACATTGCTGGCTTGCAATACCACAGCAGAACCAACAACATTATGAAGGACTTTCCCCCTTGCCTCCACCTCTTTGACCTGCTGCCCTCTAGAAGGCGCTAGAGGTCCCTTTAAACGAGGACCAGCAGGCTCACAGTTTCTTCTCGAGGGCCATCGCCAACCTACAAACTATAAGCTCAAAACACTATAAAAAATATGTATGTTGCCAGTTATATTGAAACATTAATATTGTGTAGAAAAATGGGTCTTCATACCTTATTTATCAAAATATTTGAGAATTTTATTATGTTTTTTATGTTATTGCGCTTCTTTTCATTGAACTGTTAGTGATGAAAGAAAATTGAACTTAAAACTTAAAAGTCTCCAAGCACTACCTTGCAGGATTTACGCCTTTAGTACGTGTTTTTCTTGTTTATCCTGGAGTGGCAGGTCTAAGCTCGTTGTGAAAAATGTTCACAGCATTGTTATTAATGACAATAAACACAATTCTATTCTATTCTAGAAAATATTGTCACCTTCCATGATGAAAATACAGATGCAGGACTGATGAAGTTAGGATTGAAGGGACTACGGCCCCCCATCAAACTATCCGTGCACACTTCACAGCTTTGGGCATCCCTCCAGTCCCAGTAAGGGATGGTGAAGTTAAAATCTCCTGTCAGCTTCCTTATTTCATTCTCCCAGTGAAGCAGGTAGACCCGGTGCCAGGGTAAGAAGGCAGAAGACTCGTGAGCGAAGTCAATGTCGGGCCACACGTTGCCCGGGCCGCCCAGGAAGGCGTCCCTTGACACATAGTAATGCATCCAGACGAACAGATCGTAGGTGTTGATGTCGGCGAACATTGGATTCTCTCCGTTTTCCCCCATCTCCGCCCTGGTCCCCGTGGAGATAACGTAATCGGAGCTGATGGTGTTCTTGGCCAGGTTGAGGTAGGAAATGAACTTCTGCTGGTCGGCGGCAGACAGAGTCATGATGTTGCGCCGCACCGATTCCCGATACTGGGCGCAGTTGGAGCCCCAGTAACCGAAGCGGCATTCCCCGCAGTCAAAGCCGCCGTAGTTCCCGGCGCAACGGCACGTTCGGTTGTAGAATGCTAGGGGCCACCTCTCCCGGTCGTCGATCCCGCTGTGAGGGTATTGAGGGCCATGGGGCTCATCCGATACCTCCACTTCTGTGCAGAAACCACGACCTGAGAGAGCGCCGCATGCTGAGCCGTCCCCGGCCCACGCTGGGCAACACTCTTTGGTCCGGAGGCCTTCAGCGTTGGCGCAGGGACGGGGGAACTGGCAAAAGCAGGTCCCAAGGAAGTGGAAGAGAACCACAGCTGGAAGCAGACCCTTCATGATCAAGTTCCTACCTGTTGGGGGTGAAAAATAATCATTAATTCAGCACTTTGAAAGAGAAAACATTAAACGAAAAAAGTATCTAATCAACCTTCCGATTGACCCCGTTGTGTTCTCAGCCAAGCATCCAAACCTCCTCAAACCACCCCAGTAGTCTAGTTTTCTCTCCAATCTCATTGGACAAATTCCTCAGACGGAATTTGTGTGCGCTCTCGTACAACATCACATGCTTGGGATAATATTCCTGATTCTTTCATTCTGTCCCGAGATCAGCTGACCTTTCCACTGCGAAACCTCGGGCGGTAATGTGTGACTGGGCGTGTGTGTCACCCCTCTCACAGGTTTTCTCACATTGGCATTGTCTGCTAGAAATGACGGAAAACCCGAAAACAGGGGTCTCAAACTCGATTTACTAGGTTCTGGGTGAGGTTGGGCCAAATCGAGTTTTCCACAATTTCTGATAACAACATTCCACCATTCTCAAATATCTCGTATTAAATTTGCTACACAAAAGGAGAGCTAAAAATAATATAAAAAATATTAAGAATGAAGGGAAAGTAAACTGGTCAATCCGTGAAAATAATTCTATGTCATAATTGTCTAGTGACTTGTCAAGACAATTTTTACATGTGTTACCAGGGTTTAAGATCTCATCCCGTCATTTCAGAAAAAGCCGTCATTTCAAACTTAAATGGACACTGTGTAATATTTTGCCACTAGAAGTCACTGTTGTGTAGTGCAACCAAAAACTGGTGCTACAAAGCACAAGGAAGAACACAAACTATGGAAACTCAAAGTGACCAAACCGCAAAATGTTTCTCCATTTTTTTCCCCCTAGCCTTTCGAATGGTTTTTGGTCTTTGGGGTACCAGTGAAAGAAAGATGGCAGACAATCATGTTGGCTCCCTCTAAGTGACCCTCTTGTCATGCAAAATACACACAAATGTACTTAATTTTAAAAAAGGCAAGTTTATATGATAATTAATCTATTTTGCTTATCATTCAAATCAATATACCGTATTTTCTGCACTATAAGCTCACCAAAAATAAGTCTTTGTGATATATTTTTCATATAAAAGGCACACTGGGATATAAGGCTCATGTAATTAAAACTATAGCAAGAGCTAGGGTTGCATAAATAATAAATACATACATTTAAATTAAAACGATTAATTTAGTGGAACATAAATTAACCTTATGACATGTTTTAACCGCTACAATGGATTATTTAATTCATTACTGTGGTCTCCTTACTCCAAAGTATCCAGCTAGCGAAAGCCATGCAAAAAAACAAAATAATATAATAATAATAATAATAATAATTTCCTTGTATTGTCATTCTGTGTAACAATGTACACAGAACGAAATGTCGATTGCACCTGACCCGTTGTAGCGAGCCGATGCAGCCGCAGCCAACAGAGGGCGCCGCCGACCACTTTTTTAAGTCTTAGGAATGACTCGGCCGGGGCGCGAACCACCGACCTCCCAGTCTCAAAGCGGGCGCCTTACCATCTAGGAGTCGACAAGGGCATTCGAGAGTCCGCATCTGTGCTGTTGTTGAACTTCTGAGTTTTTTCTTTCTTTCCCCCTTTAGCAATAAACAATGAACATGATAACCAAAAGAGGGCGCTCAAAGACCACTCTTTATGTTTCTCAAAGGCATGACAGTGACCTCACACTGGCACAAATGATTTTGCACCAAACATTATTCATGTAGTTTTGATTTAATTTACACAATAAACAACTACTGGATGAAAAGCTTTTACGTGATTGACAGAGACCTGAAAATTATATTTAAAACAAACAAAAAACGAGTCTCATTTTGGTTATTATAGGAAACCCTTTTCATCAATGCTTGAAATGCAGCAATCATGTTTATACAATAAACATGTTAACCACAAGAGCGCACTAGAGGACCACTCTATATGTTTCTCAAAGGCAAAGCAGTTACTGTATGCAGTATATTTAAATAGTAACTTTAGAGTTCCAATTATATTCAATATACAAAATAATGCTAAATAGTATACAATGCAAGGGACACTAAAGTTTTTTCATCTCGTGTGGTAGAAATACATTTTCAATTCCCAACTATTTGTGAGTTGTGTCTTTTTCCCCTCAGCAACAATTGAGTAGACCTATTGAAAAAAGTAAGTAGTATAAAGTATTTATAAAAATTCAATTTCGAATCGAAACAATTGACTCAGATGAATGGCCCGGTCCCCATCAGCATCTCCGTAATGCGTAGCACGTGATTTAGCCTGACGCTCAGGTTGCACAATACAGGAATAGAGCCGCTTTCTCCACTCGTGCACTTTGCTTTCCCTGGACTCATGAGGACTACAACAAGTTTGTGTAGACCTCAAGACCCCCAAAGCAGTCACATGTTACTGCAAAGCAGGCACGGGATGCGGCTTATCGGCGGCAGCAGCTCGCCAGAGCGCACAGGAATGAACATCACAGGATAAATCTCGACCGCAAGGCTTATTTGTATGTGTGTGGGAGACAAAGAAACAGACATGTCTTTCAATTATTCCAAGAAGCAACTTTGTAAAGCACCAGTCCAAACCAGGGAGTAATATATCCCTCCATGCGCTTATAATAAACGTCCTATTCAAATTAATAAAATACTGTAGTTGCATAAGTACTTTGTAGATGACTCGCTGCCTCTTAGTAGACACAAGAGGGCAGCGTGAGACCTCTGATGTGGGACGCAAGAAAGCATCTACGTGTATCTATCTATCTATCTATCTATCTATCTATCTATCTATCTATCTATCTATCTATCTATCTATCTATCTATCTATCTATCTATCTATCTATCTATCTATCTATCTATCTATCTATCTATCTATCTATCTATCTATCTATCTATCTATCTATCTATCTATCTATCTATCTATCTATCTATCTATCTATCTATCTATCTATCTATCTATCTATCTATCTATCTATCTATCTATCTATCTATCTATCTATCTATCTATCTATCTATCTATCTATCTATCTATCTATCTATCTATCTATCTATCTATCGATCTATCGATCTATCGATCTATCGATCTATTTATCTATTGATCTGTCCATCCGTCCGTCCGTCCGTCCAAATCCAACCACCCAGCGACCGTTTTTCCTACCCACCTACTTACTAACCTACCTACCCATAAAATCTATCCCTCCAAATCCACCGAACCTCAGACTGTCCTACCTACCTATCTACCTACGAACCCACCTACCTACCTACCTACCTACCTACCTACCTACCTACCTACCTACCTACCTACCTACCTACCTACCTACCTACCTACCTACCTACCATAAAATCCATTCACCCGTCCATCCAAATCTATCGACTGACTGACGTCCCACCTATGTAACTACCTACCTTTAACCTGCCTACCTACCTACCTAAAAACCTACCTACCATCTATCTATCAATTCAAATTTATTGACCGACTTACCCGCATACCTACCTACCTACCTACCTACCTACCTACCTACCTACCTACCTACCTACCTACCTACCTACCTACCTACCTACCTACATATGCATCCATCTATAAAATCTATCCTTCCAAATCCACCCAAATGTATCCACCTACCTACCTACCTACCTACCTACCTACCTACCTACCTACCTACCTACCTACCTACCTACCTACCTACCTACCTACCTACCTACCTACCTACCTACCTACCTACTTACTTACTTACTTACTTACTTACTTACTTACTTACTTACTTACTTACCTATCTACCTACTTACCATCAAATCCATTCATCCACCCATCCATCCAAATCTATCGACTGACTGACCGTCCTATCTAATTACCTATGTACCTACCTACCTACCTACTTAACCACCTACCTACTTAACTAAAAATAACAGGTGAATGACATTGAGGAACACTTATCTTCCCTGACATCATTGTTTGTTGTTGTTGCTGTTGTTATCCTCATGCTCTCACTGAAAGTGTGAATGTGACGTGTGAGTGACAAACCAGTAAATCAGCAGTGTGTCCAAGACACCCGCTCATACTTTGAAACGCCCTTGTCTAATTGATCTGTCACCTGTGACAATGGATCTTTGCGGGTAAATGAGGGCAGCATTTGAGTTTCACAACATATGGATCTTGTATGTACAATGCAGTGAGAATTGTGAATAAAGGTTCTAAAATTTGTGATATGTTGAATTGGGTTGCACATTGTTGTTTCCTGGTATCACAGCTTCTCTCATGCTGGTCGTTCATAGGAGACTACATGTGAATGTGACCGATTCTTTGTGGGGATGTACTCTGTGATGAAGCGTGCATATTGGCTCATGCCAATAAAACTGAGATCTGACCCAATTTAGGAGCAGAATGACGAACGACAGAAAATGCATATTGTTAATGGGACAGCAAGTATTATTAGACAGCTAGATGTTGCTGCATCGTGTAGTGTTTGGGTCACTAACCTTTTTGGAGCTGAGAGCTACTTTTTTTTACTTCTTAGCTCCAAGGGCAGTTTGATATTCAAGTTATGTTATTTTTCTGTCGTTACTATGTTACTATTATGTTATTTCAGGGTTGTACTTATTAGATAATGGGCTCAATAAACCAATAAAACATTGTGCTAGTAAGATATCAAATTTCCTAGAAAATCACAATGACATACCGCTGGTGAGCTACTTCCAGAACCCGTCTGCGGGCCACTCATATGGTCTCGGGGTGGGGGTCTGTGGGGGCTACCTGGTGCCTCTGGGCACCACATTGACATCCCGAGTGTAGTGCAACTATAAAACATAAGGAAGGATACAAAGTACTCCTCTAAGTGCCCAAAAATATTTTTTACTTCTTAGTTTTTTGCCCAGCCTTTTTGATTTTATTGGGGTATTAGCAAGATGGACAATAATGTCAATTTCCTTTAAATAAGGCTCATTTTATGTAAAATAAAGGCTAATTTCTCGACTAACAAGAATGGAACAAAATGTAAGTTAAAAATGTACTTTATTTTTTTAGACTTTTTTTTCAGCGCAACAACAAATAAACAATGAAATACAAGTACAGTATGTGTGTGTGTGTGTGTGTGTGTTGAATGTGCGTGACTGTTCTGTGTGCTCTACTGTTATAGGGTGATGTATGCTGTCAGTCAAACAGAGGGGCAGGTGCACAAGTCAAAATGTCCACCCAAAACAAACTGGGAGGCATGGCGACATCTAGCTTTTAGTGGCTCGTTACATTGAAAATAAATTAATCAATCAAATGGGACTCTGAGGAAAGTCAGTAGAACTCAATGAAATGGTGATCACCAGCAAGTGCTCTGTGAATTGTTATCTTGTCCGAGAAGAAAATGAGGCAGTGTCGGGAGAGAAGGCAAAAGCAAGGCCTACTGCTACAGCTAAGCCACCTGAGAACCCTTACTAGCAACCCCTGCCGAGCCTCTATCTCACCAACGTCAGATCCATGACCCAAGAAACCTGGAGCTACAACTCGCGGAAAAATATTCAGGACGGTAATCATCGCTGAGACCTGGCTCAATCCAAGGTTACCTGATGCTAGCGTGCAGCCATCCAGTTGCTCCCTAAATCTCTTTGCTACCCCGACCCAGCAAGGTCTCGAATTTTGTAATACTATTGTTTAATGAAGTTGTGACGCTACTTCACAGATTTTCACTTTTTTGCGGGGGCTTCTGGTCCCCATTCACGACAATAACCGAGGGACTATTGTATACACAAAAGAGGAACCCAAGTCCAGATGATTGTTTGCCAGTTAGAAAATCTTTTACCACAAGAACAAATCGTTGCCAGGGAAACAAGACCTTCAAGATCATTCTAAGTTTCGAGCAGATTAAGTTAGACAAACTAAATGACGAGATGTGATGTGACAACAGAGCACATACAATATCGAGGACAGATATTGTGTATTTGTCCTTGGCTTTTGTCCATCGCCATCTGGAAAGCAATCAAGAAAACTGAAGAAGATGTAGAACTGTGCAGTGCCCAACTGTTATCAGATTTTAGTGTGGGGAACTGAACAATATATGTTTCTAGTTTTTCTAATGGAAAATTGCCTCTGAGCAAATTATTTACTTTTACTCCATCCACCCATTTGTCTTGAGTAGGCGTGGGCAATACTGGGAATTTTGATATTGATCCGATCCAAGAAAATACAGGAGAGTATTGATCAATTCTGATCCGATACCAATGCTTTTTGCTAGGAAACGTTAAGATAATTGAATAATTCAACCCTGGTCCCTTGAACTAGTTTATAATTGCGATAAAAACAGCACAAAGATTTCAAACATCAATAATGTTTCCTTTTTTATTTAATGACTAACATACAAAGTTTAACAGTAGAGTACATTAAAATTAGAAATATTTATATTACATCAGAAGAAAAGCCAAGAGAATCAAACAAAAAGGCAGTAAAGTGACAAAAATATAAATACGGTAAGTCAACTTCATCTCATCTCATCTCATTAGCCGTACCGCTTATCCTCATTAGGGTCGCGGGGGGGCTGGAGCCCATCCCAGCCATCTTCGGGCAGTGGGCAGGGGACACCCTGAACTGGTTGCCAGCCAATCGCAGGGCACACGGGGACAGACAACTCATTCGCTCATTCACACCTAGGGACAATTTGGACCGGCCAATTCACCTGAAATGCATGTTTTTGGAATGTGGGAGGAAACCGGAGTGCCCGGAGGAAACCCACGCAAGCACGGGGAGAACATACAAACTCCGCACAGAAAGTCTGGAGCTGGATTTGAACCCACGACAGGTTCCCATGACATGAACTGTGCCGCACAAGCGCTAACCACTGCGCCGCCGTGCTGCCCGGTAAGTCAACTTAAAAACTAAAATATTTTAAATAGCAGGTCACTAATGCAAAAGAAGTGTCACTTGTCTCTCATTGACTCTGTTGCAAAGTGACAACAGATGTACAGGTTTTTGTTCAGGAACCGCAACACGTTTACATATTTGGTTGCAGCCAGTTGCTCTTTGCAGGGTGTTTTTCGTGTAAATTGGTGATGTTGCCATAGTAGGAGACCATTTTACCATACACATTACACCTGGCATTGTCCTTTTCTGTAGTTATTGAAAAAAACATTCCACACCGCCCTGCATTTCCAGTTTGCCTCTGTCATTTTTGGCTTCTGGTAGGGGTGGGCACATGGATTTGGCCCTCTCTTCTGCCTGGCAAGCAGGATGCAGAAGTAGGCCAGGTAGGGAGAGTTGCTAAAGGTGTGCCTGTCAGGCACAAACTCAGGCATAAATTTGGAGAGTTGCCCAGGGTGCTGGGAGAGAGAGAAGGGCTGCACTTTCTTCAGATAAAAGTGCTTTAAGAAAATTGATGGATAAATGTAACGTTGATCCCAGGACAAAAATTTTGATTCAATCCAAATACTTGCTTAGTATCAATAATGCGAGGCAAGCTAGAAAGACTTTGAAATGTTTACCAGCCTTGCATGCAAGTTAGCATAAATTAAAGCACACAGAAGAGCTGGAGCCTGGACTTGAACCCTTGACCTCGGAACTGCAAGTTAGATATGCTCATCGGTCATCACCAGGCCCAAATGAAATTCACCAAAATCATGTTACACTACCTGTTCCAGACCAAGTGTTGACTCCTCTGAGGACCAAATTGTAAGGTGTTGATATGTTTATTGTGTTTTTAGTGTTGGGCACCTGCAAAAGAGATGACATAGGATACTGGTTCGTTATTTTGACTATTGTACCATACTGTTCTTTGTTATTTGGACTATTATGCGATGTCTTCATCATTGTCACCATATGCACGTAATGTTACTGTAATTTGATTTCCAAACCATTTAGGGCAGATGTGCTTTTTATAACTTAGGAGATTTAATAAAAAGAAAGGGCTAAGAAGAGGGCGTTAAGAACAGATTTGGAATTAAAAATCACAAGGGTTTTATTTACTGTACTTTCCTGTTGTCCTTGCAAATTCATAATGGATTTTAAGTGTCTGAACTATAAACCAGCAGGTGTGCTGGCCATAAAATCTGCATACAATAGATTTGAGGTCCTCAAGCGTAGCTACCCTGTCCATACACATCTGCGCACCTTGATGTTTGACAGGTCTTAGGGCTTCAAAAATTGCTTTTGAACTGTTAAACAACTACAGTAATGTTCAATAACCACTAACCGTTAATGTAGAACAAATTAATTGTTAAAGTCCTAATATGCTATAGTACGGTGGTCCTCAACCACTGGGACGTAGATCGGGCTAGGGTTATTAAAAAAAAGCAGCGAGAGAAAAGCCCTGCCCAACCCAAATGTAATGCCTGATAAATTGGGGTCGGGCTTAGACTAAGGCTTGGGTTAAAGATCTTACTTCTAGTCTCCTCTCCGCTTGTTTTTCTCTTTCTCCACTGGCCCGACTCCCCGAGAACGGAGCCATGTGATTTTATTTAAGATACCTTTTCAAAAGGTTCTTATCTTATTTTTATAACAGCATGCTCGCACCTGATGGGAATATCAGTTCAACAAAGTGGCAGGCAATTTAATTTGAATTGCTTTAAGTGTTGTATATGAAGGAATAGGAGTGGGATTTAATACGTTTTCTTCGTCCCACTCCCTTTCAGGCATTCTGTTATGATTTAGGTTATATTTACATGAAATGAATGAATACATGAATAACTAAAATAATGCTGTTTTGTTTGGCACTCTTTTTGTTGTCCATATAAAGGGCACATGATGTACCTTCGTTGTTGCATTCCACAGCACCGGTGCCCGATTGGAGAACGCTCTCAAACCTGCGGAACACTTCTCGGCTCTTGGGATCACCAGTAGACCGGCGCTTTCAGAACGAAGGCTTCGGACCGGAACATAGGGGGAAATCAGATCTGAAAGATATGAGGGAGCAAGTCTATGTATGATTTTGTATAATACTAAGAGAACCTTGAAATCACATCTTAGGCTAACAGGGAGCCAATGCAGGTTAGCCAAAATCGTCGTGATGTGATCTGACTTTTTTGTCCTAGTTAAAAGCCTCGCTGCAGCATTTTGTACCAACTGAAGACAATATAGGACAATTTTTAGCAATGTTGCGAAGATGGAAGAAAGCGGTTCTAGTAATTTTCTTCACATGTGTTTGAAAGGACAGATCGGGGTCAAATATGACACCTAAAGCGTTTATTACAAATCTTGTACAAGGCTTTTTATTTGTTGCGGCTCCTGACAAATGTATTTTCTTGTTTTCTATATCCGATATGGCTCTTTCAACATTTTGGGTTACCGATCCCTCGGCTGGCTGGTTGTCCTGCCTGCAGAGCCAGTTAACAACGTACTGTGGTCTTAGATGTGTTACTTGTGCTTAATTTATTCATTGGATTTATACTATTATTAGTATATTGTTGATTAAAGTAATTTAACTTACCCTGATTTTTTTATATTTTTAAAAAATTTAATGTAGTTCATTGTGATTGGATGAACTTTGGGGCGGCAAGGCAGCTGAGTGGTTAGCTCGTCCGCGGCACAGTTCTCAGGTCATGGTATCAAATCCAGCTACCAGCCTTCCTGTGCAGAGTTTGCATGTTCTCCCCGTGCTTGAATGGGTTTCCTCCTCACACTCCGGTTTCCTCCCACATTCCAAAAACATGCATGTCAGGTTAATTGGACGGTCCAATTTGTCCCTAGGTGGGAATGAGCGAGTGAGTTGTCTGTCTCTATGTGCGACTGGCTGGCAACCAGTTTAGGGTGTGCCCCGCCCACTGCCCGAAGATAGCTGGGATGGGCTCCAGCACCCCTGTGACCCTACTGAGGATAAGCGGTGCATATAATGGATGTATGGATGGATGGATGGACTTTGATGATCTGATTGCATGGTTGTTAAAAAAAAACCCATTAAAGTAGACTGCTTGTTACTCAGGATTTTTTAACTAGTACTACTTTTTTACTTTTACTGAAGTCTTTATCCGGATGACTACTTTTTACTTCTACTTGAGTCACATTACTCTCACAGAACAGTACCCTTACTTGAGTAAGATTTTTGGCTACTCTACCCTGGCATGGTTTGGTATAAAAACCGGATTGAAATAGGGGCGGGCAATTTAAGAAACTAAAATGGGAGGGAACCAGAAAGAGAGAGGTCAGAATTAGTAAGGCTATCACTTGATCGCAGCAGCCAACCCGCTTTTTTTGTGCGCTAGTGTGGATGTCGATGCTCTTTTAATGGTCCACTAATCTCAAATGCATTTGGCTGGCAAATTAATCCAAGCCTTGTCATAACCCAGCTCGAAAATCCCCTCTATCCCATATTCCTCTTTCCCTGCCTCTCTCTCACGGTTCCCCTTGCACTTTTTATCAGTATCCATCTCCAGATGGTATAGTGGAGGTAGGTGTGAGAGACGGCGGGCGAGCGAGAGAGCGAGGTTATGTGAGCGGAGCTTTCTCATTGGCTCACTGAAAAAGAGAGAGACTGCGCGATAGAGTGAGCGAGAAGGGGGTTTCATTTGTTGCCATAGTGAAAAAGTAGATTAAGCAAAGCGAGCGGCGATGTCATGATGGACGCTTGAGGGATGGCGTTCTTCTGCGAGTCCGCTCAACTGTCCTGCAAGCGAAGGTATGCTTTGCATTTTGTTTTTTGGATGAATAAATGACTGAATGACCTTTAGTGTCAATACAAGTATAACACAATTGGAGGGCTTGTACTTTTTTGTCCAAGTAGAAAAAATTAAAAAGGTTAAAATGAGCAAAAGCATAAAAACTTTTAAAGGACAATAACATAACAAATATGTGCATATTCACAGTGGCAGTTGTATGGAACATTATGCTTATGGACGCCTTAAATAGGAGTTCATGAGGTCAGGGTGGTAATGGTTTTCAGGAGGAAGCAGTTCCTCATTCGGTTAGTTCTTGCTCTGATGCACCTTCCAGAGGGCAGCAGGTCAAATAGCTGTGCACCTGAATTTAACCTGTCCTTGATGATGTTTTGGACTCTGCTGAGGCAACGAGTGGGGCAGATGTCCATCAGGTAAGGGAAAGGGCAGGCAAGGATGTGCTGTGCTGCTTACTCTGTCTTCTTCAGTTCAGCTCCCGTACCATGTGGAAGTGTAGTAGCTCAGCTGGCCCTCAATAGATAAGTGGTAGAAGGTCATCAGCAGCTCCCTATTCCTCCTGAGGACTCTTAGGAAGTGTAGCTGCTGGGCCATTTTTATGATGGCTGTCTGTGGTGTTTTTCTCAATATTCAGTTGGCTGTCAGGGAACTTCACATATTTCTTGATTTTTTTCTCACATATTCTTTAGCATGCGTTCAAATATTGCATCACGGATGCTGAAAAAAAAGAACCAGCAATTGGAGTTGGAAATGCATGTTTGCTCAATCGCCAGTGTTCTGACACAACATAATTCTGATAACTCTGAATAGCAGTGGTCATGGACCGGTACCGGGCCACACAGAAAGAAAAAATGTTGCTTTATTTATTGGCTTGAACCAAATTTATTCGTGTTTAATGTGCTTTTTTAAAATGAAATAAAAAAGATGTGTGTTAGACACACAGCTTTACAGTGGTATATCATCAGTCAAAAAATATTGCTGATCAAATTTGCACAACATTGGATGAAACGGGAATCAAACCCTATTCACAAATGATAGTGAATTTTAGACCACTAGGATTGTAGATGACATGGGAAAAGGCATCAGATTTACCTTATTATCACACTATTTTTACTCACTGTGCGATTATTTTGAAGACTTGGGGCCACTGTTAAAATAAATTATTGACAAAGTAAACTATGAACACAATAGTGAGATAACATTTATAATGGATTTATTCAATGTCCGTCAAGGTCAGATGCATCATCAGATACGCCAACAACTTTTTCCCCCTCATCCCGCTATTTTGCATTTATTCATATCTTTCAGGACAGTACTGATGGTAAAAATAGTGAAATAAAACCTAATGTCTTTTCCTATGTCATCTGCATCCCTCGAGGTCTACTGATTACAGAGTGGCCTTATTATTATTATTATTATTATTATTATTATTACTGTTATCATTATTATGTTGATGATTATTATGATGATGATGATTACTATTATTATTATTAGAATCACTAATGTTGTTATTATGAAGCCAGGCTGCGAGAACACTGTCAGAGATTACACAGGTCTGTGGTTCAAAAAAGGTAGGGGACCATTTCTGTACAGTGAGACTTTTTGGGAAATTTGTGATGAAAGCAGCAAGAAAGGTCTGCTTCTATCCTTTAATGAGCATGCAGAAGCAAGATGAATTATGCACAGTGGGCCAGTTGAAAATGTGTAATAAAATTGTCCGTAGCAAAAGTTAACTAACACTACAAAACATTTTACCCTGCTTAAACGTATTCCCAAAGTGCCACTTATTTTTTCAATAAGGCACAGAACGTGTTGCGTTCCTCCCCACAGTCATGCAGATATGTTGCATAATATTCCACACACAGGGGACTTGAGAAATTTAGTGTCAAAGTTGACCTATGTGGCTTTTTTTACTATAGAGCTCTGATAACATTGAGGAACAGAGCACTTTTGAAATGGCGAATCCCATTAAAACAACATAGGAGGCAGCTCTGAAACAGACTGTGATTGTAGTGAACAGCGATTGAATACAGCTCATTTCCACTTGGATAAATTGGAACTTTGCCTACCCTGTCTCTGGGGGCCTTGTGACTGTTTTGTCCAAGTAGCGTGCTGAGACCTCCAAAAGTTGTGTGGGGTCAGTTACCTGCCATCGTAACAGTGTGCGCTCCTTTTTTTCCTCTTTCTCCTTTCAGGTCAGGCAATTATGGCTTTTAGTTTTTGTTTTTCGCCACGTGTTTTGTGGTTGCTATGATATTGTCTGGCTATCTCCCTGTTAGCGTCAGGGCTGCCAGGAGCTTCCTCTTTTGTTTGTTCCCGGTTAGCCCCAGTTGGCAGCACACAGTATCTTGTTTGGCCGGCTAGCCGGCTAGCCTGCCGTGTTCACAGGTTTATTCCTAGCCAGGTTAGCATTTGTCGCTGTAGTCGTGGTTGATTCCGGGTTAACCTGGCTGCTCACTGTGAACGAGACCACCTACTACCAACAGGCTTTTCGCAGGGGTGGTTTATTTTGTATTTTTGATGACTTGGCTTATGGCTCGTCGTGACGTTTTGTGTTGAACGTTACGATTGTGATGAGAGTGTGTTGCTATTATCACGTCCGCCTCACAGTACAGAGGTCCCAGGTTTAATTTTAGCCAACACTCTTGCGACCTTCGTTCGGACAAGGGCTTCGGAAAATGAATGTGATTTTGGTGTGATTTTACGAGGACATTTAAATGTTCCACATGAATACACAGTGGATTTACGGTCATTATTTTCTCATGGTGTTATTATTAGAAATGTTAGAATTGTTATTGTTATTGCTATTGGTAGTTTAGAAAAAGTACGAAAATGTTTAATCGAGCCCTTGTTCCGGGCCGTGAAAATATTTTCAGACAATGAGCCGTGTTACAGAAAATGTTGCGAACCACTGTTCTAGATGACAGCTTCAGGGCACTTTTGATATCCCTATAATGAACCATACTGTGAACAATAGGGCCGGATCGCAACACAGACGTGAGACGTTGTCTTTTTCTGTTGTTGTAATTGGTGGTTGTCACGGTAACAGACCAAAATCGTTCCAGGAGAATTGGGGAAACTCCAGTGAATTGACGATGACTCTGATGAAACTCAAAGTGGACTGAAGGGTGAAGATTTTGCTTGACTGGTTTGTGAAAAAGTTAAAATAACAAGAGTACATTGTAAATATTTAATGAAGTACCGTCAACCCCCTTTTGCTCCTGGTATAAATTTTACGAATAATGTTGGCAAAAATATCAACTAAATTATCTTTCAAATGGGTGTCTGAAATGTTGTCAATGGTCACTGTGTTTTTTTTTATTTAGAGCACATGTCTTGTGGCCCCTGCACAGGAGATTTACCAATGTAAACATAAACTGGTCACTAAGTCACTGTTTACGTTTCTTCTAGTTTGGTGTAAAAATATCATGTTGTGTGTTTGTGGGCCAGAATCGGGGGGAGAAAAAAGCATAGTGATCATAAATTGAAGTGTTACAGGATACCAGTGGACACTTCTGATCAAAAAGAATTTTGGATGCATTAAAGCAAAACGATTGGACCAAGGCACTCATCAAAAATGCTCAGGTTTGCAGCGCACACTTCATCTCATCTCATCTCATCTTATCTCATCTCATCTCATTAGCTGCACCGCTTATCCTCAGTAGGGTCGCGGGGGTGCTGGAGCCCATCCCAGCAATCATCGGGCAGTGGGCAGGGGACACCCTGAACTGGTTGCCAGCCAATCGCAGGGCACGCAGGGACAGACAACTCACTCGCTCATTCACACATAGGGACAATTTGGACCGGCCAATCCACCTCAAATGCATGTCTTTGAAATGTGGGAGGAAACCGGAGTGCCCGGAGGAAACCCACGCAAGTACGGGGAGAACATACAACCTCCGCACAGGTAGGCTGGTAGCTGGCTTTGAACCCACACAGGAGGTTCCAAAGACCTTGGAACTGTGCCGCACACGCGCTAACCACTGCCCCACCGTGCTGCCCCTGATATGAAGTGTGCGCTGCAAACCCAACCTTTTTTTATGAGTGCCTCGGTCCAATCTTTTCACTTTCATGTATTTACCTCAACTCTCTTCCTTTTTCTTTGATTCTGGCACACAAGCACACAACATGACGACATTTTAACACCCAACTAGCAGATATGAAAGCTTGATTTCATCAGTGATTTGACAAGCGGGGAGATTTTTTTGCTTCCAGGCTGAGCCCCTCCCTCCGGATACTTCACAATGTTTACAAACAAATGAAAAGGTCTATCTGAGGTGAAAAAGTCACACACGGTCACGCACGATCAATTTGTTTCACTTATAAAAAGAAAGTTTTTTGTTGGGTTTGATCACTAAAATATTGTATATTTTCTCGTCAATCTGCCGGACATGAATTCCGTCTGCGTCACACTTGTTGACAAACACGGAAAGGGGTATATTGGGGACATGGCCCTTGTCTTAGAACTTTCCATGAGCATTTTCTACCTAATTGGGCAATGCACGAACGCATCGTCTCAGCACATCAAGTTGACAAGTGTGAAAGAGGGAATGTGCGTGTGCGCGCGCCCGTCTGTTTGGAGAAAAGGTTCCGTCAGGTGTGCGTGACTGGAAAACGGAGGACGCAAAAGATGATGCTGCCTTTGACATTGAACAAACCATTGATGCAACCCCCTCTCCCCTTATTGCAAAATTGTGACCTAATTATCAAGCAGAGCCGCGCGCGAGGAAAGGAAGCAAGGAGGTAAGACTTGAGCCCCGGCAGAAAATACAAACATAATTGTTATCAATTTCATATGCACGTGCACTCCTGTGCAAATTTTGCGTAGTTTATTGTCACCTTCGCAAAGAATATGAATGGCTACAGAAACGGATCGGCGTTTTGCATCCTGCGGGGAGAGAGAAGAGGTGGTTGGACGTGAATGAAATCCTGACGGTGGAATATTGATTTCACTCTTGTATGTTGTGCACGGAAGTCGCACCGAAGTGTGTTGCGGGATTTTGCAAGAAGCATGCTCTCTGATCGTTGCGGCTGCTGGGCGCAGCGCTGCAGCAGCCGTCTTTATTGCAATGAGTTGGAAATTATCTTTGAATTCGGGTGCAATTTGGGACATTTCTTCGTGAAGAAATTTGAGGTCAGCATAGCCGTCAACCTCAATCAAATGCTCCATTTACCCTTCAACAATCCTGTAAAATTATCCTAAAATCCCAATCCAAGACGTACCCAAAGTAAATTGAATGGTGTTGTTGAACCGTTCGGAGAATGTGGACAGTTTTGGTCTCTTTTGAAGGGTAACACACTGAGGTTTCGTCCCAAACTGAAATAATCACTGCAAATGCTACTAACGTTGAGTAATCTATTTTGGAACGCAAAGAAATTGAAAGTTTTAAGTCTCGCCTTATTTTTTTTTTAATCACATGTCTACAGAAGAGTGTAGCATGTTCATTTTTAGCTGGAAAACAGCTCGGACAATAGCATGATGCCTCACCTGGTCCCAGGTCAAATTTGGTCATCATCTGAATTACTAAACATTGTATTTTACATATTTTTCTAAAGGTATGTCAAAGTTTTTCCAAAAGCGGCCATTTGGAGACGGCTAGTTTAAAGCTCTAAAACCTCTGCAACCATGTATTTTACTTTGTCCACTTTTTAGACATTGTTAAAGAGTTGTAAATGTTTGACTTCTCTTTTAAGATGTCAATCACTGATTGTGCACATTTGCACATGATAATCGCCTGTACGAATGTATACCCAGTTGAATTTACACACGTTTATTTTCGGCTCTGATTTGAAAGCATATTGTAATATTGCATAATTTAATATTGGGAATTTTATTGGCTAACCAATGTGTCAATCAACATTTGAATCAGTCAATACTGGCTAAGTCAAAGTAGGTCATGTTGTCTTTTTTTCAATACAAGCACCTATACAATATCACAGGCAAAGGACCGTGAAAAAAAGCTTGCAATTGGTCAAGAGTGGTGTCAATCAAAAGGCCAGAGGCCTTATTGGAAACATATTGACGAGTCTGTTCGTTAAGGTGCAAAACGGACTGATTAAAACAAGGTTAGTCAAACGATGCAGGAATGCTTTTAGGCTGATTTTTTAAAAATTTATGTTATCTGTCAGCATTATCGTGCGTTTTGGAGTAAATATTTTACACAGTTGGATTTACTGGGCTGTTGTGAATGTTACAAGACCATGTTTGTGAAGAATCGTTTCATGAGTGGAATACTGTACGTCAATTTTTTGATGAGTTATATATAGTTTCCGGGTTTCTTGTTTCAGACTGATCATGATGTTTTTGTGATAAGTACATTTTGAAATGGTCATTATATCTTGAATTCCAAGAGTTTAAGCTTTGACATGATGGCGGGCCGTCGGAACGTTATGGGGTTAATGATTGGTTCCTTTGTAATGCGTTACTCCCAACATTGCCTTTGAAGTCACGTGCATTTTGGGACATTGCTTTTTGAAGAGATTTGAGATCAGGTTGAACTCAGGCTCACCTTGTCTGATCTTGCTCCCGCACTGCCAGCAGTTCGAGTCTACTCGGCTTTGGGACTTATTGGAGAACTGTTCGCTCCAAATCCTGTGGGGGCCATTCCCTGTGTGTTTGTAATACCCCGCTGTGTCTTTTATGGTGGCATCACTCTTGGTTATTGACCTGGGCTCTGTCAAGTGGGCAAAGAAGCAGATGGTGCCATTTACTGTCTGCTCATTACTTTTGCAGAACACATTTCGAGGAAGGATGAAATTCATTCCTGCATTGATATTTAAGCAGGGTTCTTTTCGGTTGTTTTGATATTGTTCTGATATTTTCAACCTTGATTCAATAAACTAAGTCAATTAATGTGGCCTATAAGCAGGGTTCGAACGGTGCTTAAAATCCTTGAAAGAGCTTAAATTTTAATGTGTTGTTTTCAACAATTGAAAAGCGCTTGAATTTTGGGTAGAGTGCTTGTAAATGCTTGAAACTGTTGCCATACTTCTCAACAAGTCTTCTTGAAAATCATTACATTTTTTTCTTCCCTTGATTGACTGCAGCTGGGATTAGTTTGTACAGCATTTTCTTAAGAAGCGTCATCACTCCTTAAGGGGAGCGTCTAAGAGGATAGATGCATGCTACAACTAAATGGAATATGTATCAATTATAGACTTTTATTATGGGCCATGCAAAAAACTTAGCGATTCCTAGTGGTAAATTGTAATGGGAAGAACTTCCTGCAACTGAAAATGTAAGCTAAATATTACTCATTTTTACACAACAACAGCGAGATCTGACTCAAAAACACATATATTTGCCAATTACTCAAGATCTAAAAATCCCATATCTTGATAATAACACATGCATGATTAAACATTGCATATGTAGTTCGCAGATATACTTGGCTCTGCAATATACATGATTCACATTGGATTGTTTTCTTTTTATAGTACTGGCGAAATTGAAAAATGGCTTTTAAAGTCCGTAACCCTGTATAAAGGCGATAATGAAATGATGAGAACATTAGACCTGTTGCTATGTTTTTCCAAATTTTGGACTATAAGAGACAGTGTGTATCATTTGTACACGAGATATTGATGTATAGTGTTGTGAATATTTCAAAGTCAAGGTCAGCTGTATGTGTCCCACATAAAGGTTTTCTACAGCTCCTGAGATGATAATGATTCATTATTATTATTGATTTATTATTGAATCGTTTGATATTTTTTTATATTTGTCCTTGAAAGGTGCGGTGAGTCATTTGAGGTGTCCTTAGAAAGTTGAAGTTAACAATGCCTGACAGAGTACAAAGAGCCCTTACATTTTCCTACTGCAACTATCTGCATACAGTCTAAATACCAACCCAAATCTCCAAAACGATAAAAAAAGAAGTGTTTCTTCGAGTGCTTCCAGGAAATGCATGTACCTGCACACACATCACAAGGAGCTTGACAGAGGCTGCATTGGCAACACAAGCCAGAAAATGGTGTCAGCGAGTAGAAAAGTTCCAAATTACGCACAGTACTTTTAAAGAAAGTGTATTTTTTTTGGTTCATAGATTTTTTTGCACTCTCAAAAGGCTGGGCAAAAAAATGAAAAGAACAAGGCTGCAGTTTGGTAACTTTGTGTCTTTGTAGCTTGTATTCCTCCTTGTGCTTAATAGCACCCGTAGCACTACGCTATATTTAGTGGTCAAATATTACACATTGTCCCTTAAACCTTAAGCAAATTGTTGGAGAATAATACAAATATCTACATTTTTCTATATTTGGCAGTTGTCAATTAAGTCACCAAATGTAGCAAACATAAATGTTACATACCATTGCTTTATTCCATTTGTGTTTCAGCAATTAGGCAGTCTTTAGACCTTCACACTTGAATGACTGTTAGGGTGATAAACGGAAATTGCGTTTTGTGATTGTGCTTTTTGTGAGCAGTTGTTTTAATAGCCCAGAAACAGCATCTCACCCCCACATTCCCACCCTCACCCATAAATTGTGCAATGCATACTCACAGGCCCCTCAAACCACTTTATGTGGGTGACTCATTGGCACAAAATGACTTAATCGGAAGTTAATAATAGACCTCAAGTGTAGAACACGGGTATAGAGAAACTATGGCTTGCAAGCCACATATGGCAAGTATATAAGGTTCAGAAATGAAATGCTACCCGTGCAAATTTCCTCTGTAGCGTTCCAGTTCTGATAAGCTTAATGTCGAGTTTGGGGCGTACATAACCGAAGCAACATAAGATGTTTGGTCCAGTTTGTAAAGGGCACAGTCTTAACTATAGTTTACAGTCAAGGTGTCACAACAACAGACTTGTTTTGGCTGTATGGCTATAAAAACCCAGAAACGCCAGTCAAGCACACATAGCAATTTCATTGGGTGAGCGGTAAGGGTTGTTGGATCTCTGCACACGTAGCATGCTCCCCTCTCTCTGACACGCACCCACTGGGCTGAATGGAAATACATCTATGAACTTTTTGTTTGCATTTTTTTGTGACATTTCTACAAAAGAACTCTTCTTACACGTTGTTGTGAAACCATCATATATGAAAAAAATGAAGGTCAAAATGAGTCTCAACTATCATAAGTAACTGTGGGAAGGAGAAAAATTTGAAATTGCATATTTGTTGTTAAGGGACACAAGCTCTGGCATTATTCTTATTTCATACAATTTATGAAATCGTCAAACGTCACACAGTGTAATAAAATGCGCTGAAAAATTAGTTTTTGTCTGGAGAGCGGGTTTGCCGGGTTTGCCAGTTTTGCCAATTTTTTTCTTGACATATACGATATTGTTCTATCTCTCCCCCCCAAAAAATCTAAATATTTTGCCATCATGGCTTTTTGGTTCAAAAGGGTTCCCAACCCCTGGTGTAGGATTTAATTCAATCTAGCTGGAAAGTGACTGCCACCCTTGAACACAACATGTCCATTGAAAAAAACCTTAACACTTTTTCAAAATCACGTTTGAACATGATGCTCTTCTGTTCCTTTTGAATGTATTTGGAGATGTTTGCCCGACAGAGAAACAAAAGGAGAGTGGGATAGAGTGTGTGAAAAGCCTGGAAATGAAACAGCACAAGTTTGTGTTCTGACTGAGTGGGTTTGTGTGTGAAAGAAGAGCACACTTGTTCATTACTAGAGCAGCGGTTATATCGGCTGCCTTCCTGACACCGTCATGTTAATTACAGTTTGCCAGACTGTCCCCTGTTGTATTTTTTTTAATTGCACTTTTTAATTTTTCATAAATGGAACTCTCTGGCACAGTGGTAGCACAATGTTTGAGTAAATTTTTTTATCCACCACATATTTTTTAAGTAGGCGATTTGAATTTGGGATCCTGATCATTTTTGCATTTTTAGCAAACATACAATGTCCTTTTTTCATGCCAGAATTTGCCCTGATTTGTTTATTTATTGCTTATTATTGATTCCTCCTACCTAATGGGTTTCATCCAGAACAGCTTTCCTACAAGTAATGTAAAAGCAGATAGGTGCAGTGAAAAAAAGGCACAAGGGCTCTTTGAATTTAGTTGGGAATTGTTAACACAAACTTAACAGTAGAGGTCGACTATCAGCACTGATATTGGGGAATTTGACGGATATCGGTATTGGCATTTTAAAAAATTTGACGGGTTGATTATTTAGGCTCAAATATAGTCGAGCCTTTCTCTCCTGCTCTCCTGCCTTTTGTCTCACACGCTACCCACCCCACGTCTTCTGATTGTATAAGCGTCGGATGGGAGCCACTAAAGCAGGAAGAATAACGTTAGAGCAAAGTAAACATTGGCAGCTTTTGCTAACATGCCTGTGAGTCAAGACCACTGATGATATTGAGATTTAAAAAAAATAGTGGTAGAAAATCCTGTGTGTGTGTGTTGTAGAGAAAGCCTAAACGCTATAGTTAACTTGTTTTAGGGAAGCATGTTCAGGGGGATATTTATATATTAGCTCTTATCATAACATTAGTTTGTCAATCAAGCGTTTGTGTTTGGGATTGTGCAAGAGCTTAACGAGCATGTGTAAGTGGAAGACTGAGTGATTAGCTGTTACCATAACATTAGTTCACTAATCTGGCGCTAAAACAGTATGCCCATACTTTTCAATCCCCCAGCTCCGTTGAAATTTCAATGCACTTTTTGTTTAAAGGTAATTTGTCATGTTGGTTGTATCGACATATTCATTTATTTATCATAGAACATTTCAGGGAGCTAGTTATGTTTTTATGTACCTTTACATGAGTTACTGCTAAGCCCAATTTTATTTCCTGCACTGTTAGTTTTTTGTTTAGGTGAAAGATTAGTCATGTTAGGTGTAAATTCTAATTTGCTGTAAAATGTTTCAGGGAGATATTTAAGTATTGATGTATCTTTATATGAGTTGCTGCTAAGCTTTGATATATTTCCTGCACTGTTAGTTTTTGGTTTTAATGAAAAATTAATCATGTTAGTTGTGTTGAAATTCAAATGTACAGGGTGTCTCAAAAATATGTACCCACTCTTTTCATGTGTTTTGCGACGTTTGCGCGTTATCTGGACAATAATGGTCATCACTTTGAACATTTCTTCAATTACATTTGTCTCATGTATTCGATGCTATTTCACTTCACTCTATGTTCATAAATTAATGTTTTCTCGTCATTCTAAGAGTGAGTACATTTTTTGAGACACCCTGTATTTACTGTAGAAGGTTTCAGAGAGCTATTAGTGTTATTTGAATTTATAACAAATATTATTCTTTTCTTTTTGCATTACCAAACATTTCTTTCATTGTTTATAAGCTTTTGGAACAAATGAATATCGCCTCCAAATATCGGTTATCAGCCTGCTCTTAATACCCATAATCTGTATCTGTATCGGCTCTGAAAACCCCATATTGGTCGATATTTACTTTATAAAGAACATTTTCTACTTGATCTTTATTAAGGCCGTCTCAAATAACGCATTCCACCTTAAAAAACACCCAAAAGATCCATCAAAGTCTCATTCAACTCAATTTCACGTGAGACTAATACTAATACCTTTATAAGGATATCTTTGTAAGAAGTGATAACCATATTATTTACAACTGAGTCAGTTTTTGTTGTGTCAAGTTATAACGTTCTTCTCGATTAGCCCAGTTAATTTCTGTTCATCCAGATTTGCAATGTTGTAGCCATCTCTGGACCATTTAAAGTGGTTTAAGTTAATTGTTTTAAATTCATCCCACAAAGACCCGCAATTTCTAAATGTTAGTACAGACAATCACCTTCCCCCAGGTACATTTAAAAGAAACACCAAGATCACCACTTGGAGGTCGTCTTAAGTTGGCCAATTAGTGGAGGTACTTGAAGGCTGGCTTCCAATAACAAAAATGGATCAATGTGTGTCATTTGTCGAGTGGTAAATAAATTGCATACTTTGATTATAAACCTTTTGCGAACATCCCGATCCGCCAGCATCTACACTAGGGGTGTCAAACTCATTTTAACTCAGGGGCCACATGATAGAACAAACATTCTGTCGGGGGCCGGACTAGTAGATTAAAGAGAAAGAAATAAAGAAATAAGAGAAAGAGTGAGGGAAAAGAAAGAGGGCGCGACAAAATAAAGACAAAGAGAGAGAGGGAGAGAGCGGGAGAAACAAAAGATAAAAAGTCGTGAGAGAGGAGGAAAAGAAACAGAGAGGAAGAAAGAAATGCAAAGAGGAATAAAAAGACAGAAGGAGAGAAACGAGAAAAGAAAGCGTGAAGGATAGGAAGAGAGAAAGAGAAAAAAGGAAGTTAGAGCAAAAGAAGTTAAAAGACACAGAGAGAAAAAGAGACCAAGAGTAACAAAGAAAGAGAAATAGAGAGACAGAGAGAGTGAAAGAGACAGAGTGGGAGAAAAGGGGTGGAAAAGAAAGAAAGAGAAAGAAAACGAGAGAGAGAGAGACAGAGAGAGAAATAAATAAATACAAGTACAGTGTCTTTGTTCGAGGCACCTGGCTTTGGCAACATCAAGTTGACATATTTGAACCTGCAGCTTGTTTTTGTCTTGCGCTTCTCTGAGTGTTGTCTCGCGGGGCGGATTCAATCCCATAGCGGGCCTGATTTGGCCCGCGGGCCGCCTGTTTGACCCCTGTGATCTACACCATGTCAGAAATTCTCTTTCTATTGAAATGGAAATCCAAACGTTTTGTGTTTTATAGAGGCGACGTAAAAGTCCATTTTTAAATCAGTGCGCAAGTGTCTTGCGTAATAGCATTATTTATGCATTTATTACATGTTCTGTGTGAGGTGATGTTCATGTCTGATAAGTCACAGTGAGATCTCCAAATACATGAACCCACTGTACAGGATATTCATCATTTGATTAGCAACATTTAATGTTTTGTTTAAATAATAGGATTTTCCCCTAACAGTATACAAACTATAGTATTAGGGTCTAACACACTTCCTACAACCAGAAGGGCCCAACAGGGGTTTGAACTGGGCACAGGTGTGTCCAATCACCACACACATGTGCCCAATTATCCTGCACACTGAAAAAAGTACATTTAGATCTGCACACATTTGTTGGGTCATTTTCATTTTTCACTTTGCCTGCGACTGTCATCTTGGTTTTCATTTTCCTTTCTTCTACCACACCAGTTTTTTTTCTTTTTTTTTCTGGTTTCTTTGTTATTTTATTTCACGTGTTTTCCAGTTCCAGTTTTGGTCTTTTTGTTGTTCAGTGAACCCATGTTTTTTGCTATGTGGTACCTTCCTTAGTTAAGAAATACCATCCCTCTGAGTGAGCACCCCTGCTTCCAGGTTCTGCCTCCCCATCATGGGTCCATCATCCACCAAACCCTATCTTATAGCAGAGAAAAAACTGACTTTTTCAATATTATCGTCTTAACCTTACTTATAAATGAAGTCTATGCGCTAGCCCTTTTGAATAAAAGTATCTCCCTCTCTCTCTCCCTCCCTCTCTTTCGTTACACACATAGGGGAGACCCTTCATTTGAAATACATCTCATAACGCCTCTATGACAATGTTGTCTGCATCAGGAATATTTTGAGAGTAGTTTTCTTCCAAGTCTTCTGTGTTGATTCATATATGCGCTGTACATTGATTTTGTACAACTGTTTCTAGATTTTTGCAGTCAATCTAAAATATATTTCAATTAATTATTCATTTTTATATCCGTTTGTATTTAGTTTTGATTTATTTTGCTAACAGTTTAATTGTAATTTTATTGTTTTTAGTTTTCATCCTCCATAGGGGCTCTGATAGGTTAGGTGTTTTTCCTCACATCGTTTCTCTGGGCCTCGCCATGTCGTTTCACACAATTCTCAGGGAGGTGAGCATGTTTGTGAGTGTGCCTAATAGTATTTCTAGATATGGTTGGGAAGAAAGTGTGGACGATTTCTTGGTACTTTGAGTGGCATTTATTCTATGAATGAAATGTGCTCGATACAGTAATACCTCTTTTTTTAGGGGTTGCATTACAAAAAGGATCCAGGATAATCAAAATCCGCGCGTAAAAACCTTTTATTTACGCTATTATCAAATACTCTACAAACCGTTCAACAAATAAAAGTACTTCACATAGAAAACGTTTTTATTATTTTTGTTTTTTTCACAAATAACTTCTGCACTGTCAAATTCTAATTTTTGAATACTAACGATTCCAAAAAGGGGTTGAAACTATATTAGATAGGTTTTTCCCATCAGGAGGACGTTATTGGAAAACAAAGATGTGGCATACACACGCTTTCATCTTTTTTTAGCATGTTGAGAAGTTCAACTTTGTGTTCCTCTCCCTTTTAGGCCAAGCACAGCTGCTTTTGACTGTCCAGAGTGTTTTGTTGTTATAATGGCTTTTGGAGAAACACAAAATTGAACAATATTTACATATACGTAATGTAGATTCGTTAAGCTGTTTAACATATGTGAACAACTTAGATCCCAGCTTTATTGACACACAGGCAGACATAGGCATAAATGGGGCAAAGCGACTGTTTAGCCAATCAGAATGCAGATCACAATGCACGATGAAAATCGGCTAAGTAGCAAAACCGTGAAAAGGAAACCCCTGTACAGTGAGGGATTAATCATTACGTTTGTAAGGTATTATCTTTGGGACAACATTCTAATTTAAACCGTTTCTTTTCTTCACTTGCCTTCCCTAGGTGGAGCACAATATTAAAACAACTGAGTTTGCGCACAACGACCCTTTCATTGAAATATCACCTGTTTTGCAATGTCAGAAAAGGATGAAACAATTTCAGAACATGTGCATTGAATAATATTCTTCAATTCAATTATTTACAGTGATTGTCGCACTGGGTGTGAAGGTGGGGTTTGGTGTCATTTCACATTTGTGAAACAAATGACCGTCCAGGTTACCTTGACATCAGAACCGGTTTCCACCATTATCAAAGCCAAACCAAAGTTCATCTTATGTTGCCAGGTATCAATTGGTGTCTTTAGGGGAATTCTATCAAATGACAATAACGGCCATTTGCCTTAAGTTCAATCTACAGTCAAATTTAAGCCAACCACGTTGGTTTTCTATCTGAATGGTACCAGCCAAGATCCCAAAATCTATCTTTGTTTTATTTTCTTATCCTTGTTTTGTTCTGTGTTTAATTAATGTTTCCTTTGTAGATAATAAGTAAATAATATTTCTTAAATCCCAGAGTGTTTGTCTTCATTAAAGTATGATAAACTATCAAAAACGGTGTAAAGAATTCACTTAAAATTGTTTTGTAGTTAATCCTTCAAATGAACGAAAAGCATTCTCTTGATAAGAATGTCTAAAAACGTATGTTGTGCTCCAAAAAGGCGAAATGAGTTTAAAATAATGAAGTTGTCTCTTCAATTTAATTGCTCAATTGATTATGCGTTCAAAGAATTTATTGACCACCCAAATTCACTTCATGTCAGAATGGAGCAGTGTTTAACAATAACACTTTATTGTCTTCTCTATTTTCAGGTTCATGTGAACATGTCTGTCTGCTGCCTCTTACTTTGGACACTAGCTCTGGATCTGGATGCAGTTCATTTATTAAAAGTCAATCAAGATTTTCAGGCAAGACTCTCTGTGTGACGAACCAAATTTGAAGCTGAAAACACACCACAGAAAAATGAGCTAAAATAGCACAAAAGGAGTGTGCTTGTGCTATGGCCAGAAAAACTGTTTCCAGGACAAGTTATCTGTGACAGCATCTTTTCATTTCAGTTTTGGAATACAATCACAACAGAGCAAGATGATCCCGTGGTTGCTCCTGCTCTTTGCACTCAAGCAAACAGACTCTTCCCAGTCTAGTGAACGGCGAGTTGTAGCCCACATCCCTGGAGATATTATTATCGGAGCGTTGTTCTCTGTGCATCATCAGCCTCCTGCAGACAAGGTTTCTTTCAAAATAATCTGTATGTTTCACAATTTAACGCCTATATGAGGATTACTACATAACACTTTCCTTTCTAGGTTCACGAACGCAAATGTGGCGCGGTTCGAGAGCAGTATGGTATCCAGCGGGTAGAAGCTATGATGTATACGCTGGACCGCATCAACGCAGACCCTCACATCCTTCCCAACATCACCCTTGGGTGTGAGATCCGAGACTCCTGTTGGCACTCGGCCGTGGCCTTGGAGCAAAGCATTGAATTCATCCGGGATTCGCTGGTGTCTTCCGACGAGGCTGAGGAATGGGGTGGTGGACACCCTTGGGGGGGTGGTGGCGGGGCGGTGACGGTGAA
Source organism: Urocampus carinirostris (assembly GCF_059441175.1). Classification (NCBI taxonomy): domain Eukaryota; kingdom Metazoa; phylum Chordata; class Actinopteri; order Syngnathiformes; family Syngnathidae; genus Urocampus; species Urocampus carinirostris. The sequence continues at coordinate 19,254,890 of NC_142358.1, read as the reverse complement.
GTGTTCCGACCCGTCTGCCACTCCTATGCGAGGGAAAAAACCCATTGTGGGGTTAATTGGTCCTGGGTCCAGCTCAGTAGCCATCCAGGTCCAGAACCTTCTCCAGTTGTTCAACATACCCCAAATTGCCTACTCTGCAACTAGTATGGATCTTAGTGATAAGGTAAGACAGATTCTCCTGAACATTATGGCACAGATTCTTACTTTTCTCTCATTTTTGCAGAGTCTTTACAAGTACTTTATGAGAGTAGTGCCGTCAGATGCCCAACAGGCAAGAGCTATGGTGGACATAGTCAAAAGATACAACTGGAGCTACGTGTCTGCAATTAACACTGAAGGTAAAGAATCCTTTTTTTCATGTGACATTAAATGTGGGGTGCGCTGTTTGATGTAGATTATTTTTTTTAAATTAAGAACATCTTAACAATATCAGAGAGAGTTCAAAGAGCCCTTATAATTCCACCTATCTGCTTTTATTCTACTTTTAGCAAAGCTGTTCTGGGCAAAACACATTAGGTAGAAGGAACGATGGGGCCTGAGAGTGGCATCAGGCTCGTCAATACGTTTTTGTTTTTTTCTTCTATTTGTTAGTGTAGTATTAAAATGGTGAAATTAAGAATAGGTCAAATAGTCCAAACGCCAACCACAAACCCAAAGAAGATGAAAAAAAAAGTATCAGATTTGAAAGAAATGCACATACTTGGACGTGCAACATAAAGAGTTTGACAGAGGCTGTAATAGCAAATATAGGGTATGCCAAAAAAATGTGTACTGATTTTAGCAGCTGACCACTCAATCATTTATTCCTGTTTTATAGACTGAAACCATTGAACTGAGAGATAGCAAGCAGACTTGACTTTGAAAAAGAAAATGTATTCTAAAATGCTCCCTGTGGTAAAGTTACAGACTTAAACTGTAATTTTAAACTGCAACTACAGCAAAACAAATTCATTTAACACATTATATATACATATATCCTGTAATTGGATTATTGAACAGAAATAACTGAAACATACTCCATTTCTGAGACCGTCCTGTATTTTGTTCATGTATGTGGGCTGGAAGAGGCATGCTGACCTTGGAATTGATATTCAAGGTCAGGTGTCGCTTTGCAAAATGCAATCAAGGCACACAGAGTGAGAGAGGGATGGTGTAAGAAAGAAGATTGCAAAAAGGGAGAAAAGGGATATATTGAGTGTGGGGGGGTGGTTGAGAATTGGGGCTGTTTGTAAGAGGAAACGAGGATGGAAGGGAATATGGAAAAAGGCAATGATATCAGTGTGTGTAAGTGTGTATTTGTGAAAGCGTGTGCCGTTGTGGTTTACATAAATTAAGTGCTTCGAAAGATAAGAGGTTGTAACTGCAGACTGTGGAAGGGCTTGAGGATTCATATGTTCATAACTGTATTTTACGGACTATAAATCGCAATCTTTGGCCTGTCACAGAATCAATGTATAAAATGCATGTTAAAGAGGTCTGTGAACAGAAATCTACACCTTTTGAATGGACACTGAAATACAGTGAAAATTCAGTTCTAGTGAGTGATGCTACTCTGTACAGAGAGATGGTTGTAAGCCTACCTTGCTATGTAAACTAGATTTGATCTTTGTTTTATTGTAAGCGAACTGTCCCAATATTTTAACGAGCCCACAGTACAACAGTGGGCCACTGCCACTCACTGGCAGTGAGTGTTAAGTACTTATGTATAAGTATTATGCTACAATTCTGATTTGAGAAAACAGGCTCTCAGGGATGCTGATTGGACAGCAGATATCACTGACCGTTGTATCACGACATGTTACTGTGTCACGCTAAATGAGAAATGGCCATTGGTCTCATGGAAGATCAAAAAGGAACCAACAGTAGTATTGTCCACGTGTGAGGCAGAGTACATAGCGCTAGCTGCAACCATCCAAGAGCGTTTTCACCTTGTACAGCTGCTTATACACATGGATGCATGCAACTATGTTGAAACCCATTGTCTAAGAGGACAATCAAAAAGCATTAGCAAAGAACCCAGTTAACAGACAAAGATGTGAACACAAACATCAAATACAGTTTCATCAGATTGATTGTGTTATATGGACACATCTGTTTACTATACTCAAATGGTGTCTGATGTACCAAACCAGTAACCAAAGACAAGATGTTTGGATTTGTAAAAAAAATTGTTAGAGACACACCATGCTATTGTAAAAAGTGACAAAGCACTCCTATTTTGTGTTCTTTCTTATATTTCAAAGGATCTTGTAAATGGAATACCTGGAACAAAGTTTGATTTTGAGACAATGAGATGTTTTTGATTCAATGTTTGACACATTAGAGAAACCATGTCAGTGATAACGTTTTGTTTGTGTTAATTGATTTTATTCCCTCCATATTAAATTCCTCAGGGGAGAGCTAAGGAGTGTTGGCCTATATTGTGCTTTCCCAGCTGGGTGTGTTTGAGTGACACATGTCCTACCCCATGATTTGTTAATTGAGTGGAAGACCTTGTATATACAGTGCATCCGGAAAGTATTCACAGCGCTTCACTTTTTCCACATTTTGTTATGTTACAGCCTCATTCCAAATTGTATCAATTTAATCTCTTATCTCAAAATTCTACACAAAATACTCCATTATGACAATGTAAAAAAGTTTTTTTTTTTTTTTTACTTTTTTTGAATTTATCAAAAATAGAAAACTAAGAAATCACATTTACATAAGTATTCACAGCCTTTGCCATGAAGCTCAAAATTGAGCTCAGGTGCATCTTTTTTCCACTGATCATCCTTGAGATCTTTCTACAGCTTAATTGGAGTCCACCTGCAGTAAATTCAGTTGATTGGACGTGATTTGGAAAGGCACACACCTGTCTATATAAGGTCCCACAGTTGAGTGTGAATGTCAGAGCACAAACACCAAGCAGGAAGTCAAAAGAACTGTCTGTAGACCTGCGAGAAAGGATTGTCTTGAGGCACAAATCTGGGGAAGGATACAGAAAAAATTCTGCTGCTTTGAAGGTCCCAATGAGCACAGTGGCCTCCATTATTCGTAAATGGAAGACATTTGGAACCACCAGGACTCTTCCTAGAGCTGGCCGGCCTTCTAAACTGAGCGATCGGGGAAGAAGGGCCTTAGTCAGGGAGGTGACCAAGAACCCGATGGTCACTCTGTCAGAGCTCCAGCGTTCCTCTGTGGAGAGAGGAGAGCCTTCCAGAAGGACAACCCTCTCTGCAGCAATCCACCAATCAGGCCTGTATGGTAGAGTGGCCAGACGAAAGCCACTCCTTAGTAAAAGGAACAAGGAAGACCGTCTGGAATTTGCCAAAAAGCACCTGAATGACTCTCAGACCATGAAAAACAAAATTCTTTGGTCTGATGAGACAAAAATTGAAATCTTTGGTGTGAATGCCAGGCGCCATGTTGGAGGAAACCAGGCACCGCTCATCACCAGGCCAATACCATCCCTACAGTGAAGCATGGTGGTGGCAGCATCATGCTGTGGGGATGTTTTTCAGCAGCAGGAACTGGCAGACTAGTCAGGATAGAAGGAAAAATGAATGCAGCAATATATAGAGCTATCCTGGATGAAAATCTGCTCCAGAGCGCTCTTGACCTCAGGCTGGGGCGAAGGTTCATTTTTCAGCAGGACAACGACCCAAAGCACACAGCCAAGATCTCAAAAGATTGGCTTCAGAACCACTCCGTGAATGTCCTGGAGTGGCCCAGCCAGAGTCCAGACTTGAATCCGGTCGAACATCTCTGGAGAGATCTAAAAATGGCTGTGCACAAACGTCTCCCATCCAACCTGATTGAGCTTGAGACTTATTGCAAAGAAGAATGGGCAAAACTGCCTAAAGATAGGTGTGCTAAACTTGTGGGATCATATTCAAAAAGACTTGAGGCTGTATTTGCTGCCAAAGGTGGATCAACAAAGTATTAAGCAAAGGCTGTGAATACTTATGTAAATGTGATTTCTTAGTTTTCTATTTTTAATAAATTCAAAAAAAGTAAAAAAAAAAAAAAAACTTTTTCACGTTGTCATAAAGGAGTATTTTGTGTAGAATTTTGAGATAAGAGATTAAATTAATACAATTTGGAATGAGGCTGTAACATAACAAAATGTGGAAAAAGTAAGGCGCTGTGAATACTTTCTGGATGCACTGTATATGTGTGACCATTCCCTGAAAAAAAGAAAAATTACTTTGTAAGCGTTAAACGCTTGAGAGATTTGATTCCTCCTGTATGCCGGTCAATATCGATCCGATACTGATTATTTATTTTTATTCTAGCGCATGTGCGGCACAGTTCATGCCATAGGAACCTCCTGCGTGGGTTCAAATCCAGCTCCAGACTTCCTGTGCAGAGTTTGTATGTTCTCCCCGTGCTTGCGTGGGTTTCCTCCCGGGACTCCGGTTTCCTCCCACATTCCAAAAAACATGCATGTCAGGTGAATTGGCCGGTCCAAATTGTCCCTAGGTGTGAATGAGCGAATGAGTTGTCTGTCCCTGTGTGCCCTGCAATTGGCTGGCAACCAGTTCAGGGTGTCCCCTGCCCACTGCCCGATGATTGCTGGGATGGGCTCCAGCCCCCCCCGCGACCCTACTGAGGATAAGCGGTGCAGCTGATGAGATGAGATGAGATATATATATATATATATATATATATATATATACCAGAGCCACATCCCCCTAGTGGGAGGTGGCTAGAGTCAAGAACACATTCACATTTCTGACTCTTTCTGGGACATTACAGAGGAGGGGATTCCCAGCCCCCTTACTAAACCCAACCCAACTGATGTCTCATCTCATCTCATCAGCCGTACCGCTTATCCTCATTAGGGTCGCGGGGACCCAACTGATGTGTTAGGAGTCATTAGGTGACTAAATCCCCCAATTTCAACCCCTAATGCCAAGCACCAAGCAGGGAGGCAATGAGTACCAATGTTGTAAGTCTTAGGTATGACTCGGCTGAGGCTTGAACCTGCAACCTCTCAGTCTCGGTGCGGGACTGGGAGGTTTGTTTTTACCATTGAATAATTGAACTCCTCCCCCCTGAGTTACAGCTTCTTTTTTTGGAGATAACTACAATACAAATTTAAAGAGTATAAAGAAATATATAAATCTTTGCATTACAAATTAAAGATTACAATTACATTATTTCACAACAAAAGGCAAGAGTCAAACAAAAATAACAGCAATGAGCGTAAAATACGATTATTTAATAACAATTTCAGCAAGACAGCTATTATACCTTCCATTGCACAACATTTTGAAAATGAAGTCCCTGTACAAATAGTTTGAACATCAACTGTTTTAGAATTTTTTTTATGACACTCGAACCAAAAATGCGGCAATGTAACAAAAATTTGAATACTGCATAACAATGTCAACAAGACAACAAAAACACTGTATTTTTCGGACTATAAAGCGCACACAAAACGCTCAAATTTGCAGTGCGGCTTCATGGAACCAGAAATACAGTAAATACATTCGGAAATGCACAACTACAAGGAAATACTTCTACATACATTAACCATTTATGAATCAATCGATTCGTTTTAGTTGTGAAACCAGATTCCCTAATATTTTTGCTCTATGAGATATGTTTTTTTAATCTTCTGTTTTAATCTCATGTACCTTTTATATAAACAAACTTTAATACGGTGGCACTTTTAAAAGTGCGTCTCATAATGCTTATAGCCCGGAAAATACGATACTGATTGATGCACAATATTTTGAAAATTAAATCAGTCGTGCAAATGAAGTAAAGTAGTTTAGATCCGACCTCAGTATTGATATCGACATTTCTGATTCAGTTCTGATTCAACTTGCATTAACAGTGGACCCCATTATCAAAATCTACTGAGATAAATCTATTTTTATTCAATTTCTGTAAACCATACTTTAAATATGATTTTGTTGCCATAGAATTGTGATTAATAAGGAATGATAACAATCATTTGTATTGATTTATTCATAAGAAATATTCAGTAAGTTTTGGCCCTTCTTTGAGGAGCTAAATAACCAAGAATTTGTTCATTAGGCTATGTTTTGACCAATTTCTTGACAACTAGGTTGGGGGATACTGGGATTTTTGGTTTTGATCCAATTCAAGTAAATACAGGGTAGTATCAAACGATTCGATGCCATAACAATACGATTTTTTTTTGAAATGTCACGATCATTAATTAACGGAACCCTTCGTCCCGCAAATTAGTTCTATAATATGCATAGAAACAGCACATATATTTAAGACACTAAAATGTTTTTTTAATTGTTGAATAACTACAATGAAAACTTTTACAGTGTAAAAAATTCTTATAAATATCTAAATTAACATTAACATACATTAACATTTTTAGAACAAAGGTCAAGAATCAAACCAAAATAATGCAGCAATGTAACCAAAATACAAATATAACAAAGTCAACATGACAACTAACACCCTCCATGCACAATATTTCGAAAATGAAGTCATATAGAGTGTAATCAATACTATACAACAACCTTTAACAGTAAATCAATAAAATATTTATACTAAAACAACTTCAGAAAAAAAGTCAAGAGAGTCACTCCAAAAAAGCTGCGATAGTTCTAGTAAGGTAATATTGTGTTTTTTAAATTAATCAAGTTTGTTTTATCACTAGGAGGCACCAAAGAATACACACTGTGCCCTTAAGTATGCAAGGTATTATTGTCATATGCACGATTTTGATGACAGAACTTCATAGTTATATTCAAATTTCGACATCTGTATGGTTTTCTAGGGGTTACTGCCTTTTTCTTTCCTTATTTTAAGTGTTTACGAAACTTTCAACTCATCAGAAGCACACAGGATTATAAAATGCGCTTTTAATTTCTGTCATATTTGGTATTTCCAGGTGCGCCTTATATTCTGGAAAATACAGCATACATGAATGTGTTTCTCTGAGCCCCAACAGTAAAATTCATTTTAACAAGCACCTGTTCACTACTTTTTTCTGCCATGAAGAATTGACACGGTAAAAAGGAGAGGAGGGCCGAAAAGTAGAAAGAGAAGCATCTTTAAATAGGCGAAGAGCAGGCGAGATGTGACAAGAGCGAGAAAGTAGTAATTGAGAGGGAACGCAGGAAGGAAGAATGTCAGCGGAAACGAATCTATCTGCCTCCCTCCTGTAAAAAGGAGACAGCCAGCCTCGAGGATGTCGCCAAATTACAAAGATGTGGACTGAATTATTCAGTTGGACTTGATTATTAAAACAAAACAAAAAACAGCTTCCCACAATTATAGCTTCACAAAATACTGCATGTGGACGAAAGGAAACACTGGGCACATGTGTCTGCAGACGTTCAAAGCCAGAAAGAATTACAGGGAGACGCTCTGAAAAAGATGTCTCTCACATAAATCCCTGTTGAGACTCCAGTGAAGTAGGTTACAAGCTTTATCGATTCTCATGACTTAAACTCAGAGTGTGTGTGTGTGTGAAAGCGGGAGAGATGCGAAAGAGAGAGAGAGGGAAAGAGAGAATGTGTGTGCTGGTCTGCACCATCTGTCTACTTCTCTTCTCACTGAGAGACTAATTACAGGAATTTATACTTAGCTCTGACACACTCGTCATTGCCATGGACCCCTGCATCCGTATCCGCCCCCAAACCCCCCAACCATACAACGCCCCCCCCACGCACACTGATGTCTTTTTAAATCAAATTTTACCCACAAGGTCAGAAAACTACTATATCTATACACACCCAAAGGTTAGTTTTCCCATCCTTTTTAGGACATTTTGACCCAGGATGTCTTAATAGGAACGATTGGTCCCCACATTATCGGTAAAACCCCTGAAAAGAATCCCAAGAAGGTTTTGAAAAAAAGGACTTGTACGTGCACTGAAATGTCACGGTTGCCATGGTGCCCAATTGGCCCCGCCCGTGTGGAGCCAGCTGCGGCTCGTTAACAGATTGGCTTTCTGTCTATTTTAAGCTCAGCGCTGTCCTTTGTCAGCCCGTCAACGAACCTCCGCCCCGCAAGACGTGGGTTTTGACTCGGTCATGTTTTCCTGTTGGATTTTCCTGTCCAGTATTGTTCCCATTTATTTTGTCCTGTTAAATTTCGGTTTCCAGTATTGTTTCCGTCTATTTTTGTCCGGTCCATTATTTTGTGCAGTTTTCGTTCCCCTCTAGTTTCTCCTGATTATTTTCGATATCCTGATTCATTATCTATCCTGTTTGTCCTGTCCTGTCCTGTCCGGTATCAACCCCATCTGTCCGATATCATCTCAGGCAATTGGAATCGATTTCGTCGGTCTCTGGCTTCCTGTCTTTCCACGCCAGACCGCTGCCTAACGTCCAAGACTCCCCATTTCCCGTAAAATAAAAGGCTTGTATGAGAACGTTGCGCGTTTAGGTCCTGATCCTGTTCTGGTTCCTGACATTAAAAGGGTGTAAAGAAGGTCTGTGCAGAGAACCTAGGCGTGCAGTCCGTAAAATGGAACAATGAAAGGAAAATTTTGGGCAATCTGATCCTTATCCAGATTGTAGAAACTTTCATTTGCATAAATTTCAGGTCACCCATTTTTCTTTGGCAAAGAAATGCGTGCCACAGTGGGTAGACTTTCTCTGACACAAATGTGAGATTAATGAAATGTGTATAGGAGACGATCGGGGAAATGGGTCACTATAGCCGTCCCGTGTCTTCGAGTTTTTTTTCCCTTCATCTATTTTGATTTTGTGTGTGTGTTTTTGCAGGAAACTATGGAGAGAGTGGAATGGAAGCGTTCAAGGACATGGCAGCCAAAGAGGGCATTTGCATCGCTCATTCTGGTAAAATATCAACATGGACATTAATGATCAAGGGTGTAGTTTTGGTCTTGGCAAAGCGCATTATATTTGTTTGGCAAGGACATGACATTGATTGTTTCATATTGGTGAGGATACTGTGGATATTTTTCATAATATTAGTAGGGACAAGCCAATGATTTCTCGATATTGGTGTAGACATACCCCACCTGCACCCCAACCCCCGTCCACGCCGAAACTACGCCCTCGCAAATTATTTTAGAGCTGATTTATTATGTGAAACAATCCTTACCCATGTTTATCTGCAAAATAATAAAGTTATTCCTATTTAATTGGAATGTCGTTTTGTAAAATTTAATTATTTTGTTCTCAAAAACATAAAATGATTTGCCAACAATGCAATATTTATTCTAAGGCTTATTCAAATTATTGTTGTTCAAATTTTGGTATATATTTTGTAACGTTCTTGTCTGATGAAAAAATATGTGACTTTGGTTGTTTTTAACATTTTCTGTGTACTAAATATTTAAAAAAACGACTTTAGAACGATAACCTGCAAATAAAACAAGTCTATTTTGGCACCATTTTTTGTAGGAAAATACACATGACTATTATTTATAATAATAATAATAATAATTTCCTTGTATTGTCATTCTGTGTAACAATGTACACAGAACGAAATGTCGATTGCACCTGACCCGTTGTAGCTTATTAAAGTATTCTTTTCATATCTTCAAAACAATATTTTTTAAAATGAGGAAAATATACTCGTGATCATAACATATAGTTAAATAATATATTTAAATGGATTATATATTTAAATAATATATTTATATGGATAATAAGTCAAGTCAAATCAAGTCATGTTTATTTGTATAGCCCTTAATCACAAAGAGTCTCAAAGAGCTGCACCGACCATAGATTATTGCAATATTAATGCACCATCCCCTGATCTGGAAACAACATGAGGGCAAGGAAAAACTCAAAACCTCAACATGAGGTAAATGAAGAAACCTTGAGAAGGGACTGCACATGAGGTGAATAAATAGATGATTTAGCTCATTTCAAATATTATTTTCTTATTGAAGTAAATAAATAATAAAATAATATTAGAAATATCTTGAGTCACTATGACATGCCTCTATTGGATTAAATACACTTTTAATCAATTGGTTACTTAAAAATATCAATCATATAAATTCAGGTAAATTTTGCAAAAAATGTTGTTCCGCTGGCTTTTAGAAAAATGATAATAGATAAATCAAATATTTTGTATACAACATTTTCAACATTTCTATTTTGTTGAATGAAATAAGAAAATGACTAAAAATATCAGATATTGGTCATGGCAGACAATTCTTCTCATTTAAAATAAAAACATTTCTGTTATTTTATACATTTCTAAAAACATTTTCTGAACTTTTTTTCAATTGTATTGTACAGCAATAACACTTTTCTTGTTCTAAAATGTATTTGAGGAATTCTTGGTTCAGAAATGGTCAGAATGTTCTTTTTCCATTTTTTTAATTATACTATTTTTAATTTTTTAAGATAATAGAAAATTTAATACCAAAAATGAGCACACTTATCTGCTAATGGAGAAACAAAATCAATTTTGAAAATATGAATGTTTCAATAGTTTAAAAGTTTTTTTTCAACTGGAATTTCAGCAATAAGATGACCAAACCGAGTTTAAGAGTCCAGTTGCTTTGCACCTATTTATTTTTATTACTGTTGTGACATTTACTTAACAAAACACTTCAACTTGGATGCGTATTAGAGGTGGGCGGTACAAAGCATTTTAGTATCGATGGGATTCAAGTAAATACAGGGTAATATAGATTGACAGCTGTCCGATACTAATACTTTTTGCTTCAAATAATTGGACTCCTCCTTGAGTTACTTTGTAATCACAATAAATATTTTAGGCTCCTAAAATGTTCCATTGCAAACTTCAACCGTATAAAAAATGCGACTACGACAACTATTTCAGGACTTCAATCAGAAGTCAAGAAAATCAAACCAAGAAAAATAGGAGCAATTGAACAAAACCACAAATACTGTTCAACAATGTCAACAGGACAACTACAATACCTTCCATACCACAATATTTTGAATACCGTATTTTCCGCACTATAAGGCGCACCGGGTTATAGGGCGCACCCCGAAAAAATAGTTTTTGGTCCAATTTTTGACATAGATAAGACGCACCGGATTATAAGGCGCTACAATGGGAACGTGGACAAAACAGTCAGATAGTTAAGTCCAACTTATTACCCCCTTAACATTCCCAAAGCTTGCAAAGACGCAAATACGTGTCGAGAACACGTGCGGATGCGGTGTCCGTACGATGTCACTCAAATGCATCGTTCCATCATTCGGAAGGTTCAAGTCTTGGGATTCAAGAAATGCCAACCATTCCTGAGTTTCTATTTTCTTTTTCGCTCGCAACTTTACTGTGCATATGACCATAAACACTTGGAATTGAGTTTAATTTAAAAATAGACACTCCATTCCATCCATTATCTGCACCGCTTATCACAGAAACATCGAGTTCAGTCTGAAACAAGATACAGGGACAATATAAAACCCGAAGTAGCTCACCGAAGTCGTTGTGTTCATAATAATGTGCAGCCAATGTCCTCTTATATCCGTGAGGGTAGTAAATCCAGGAGAATAAAATAATTTCAAATAGAGAATAGAAAAAAATGCTTTCTCTATGCCGTCAGCCACGTGCCATAAACATTCATCTTTTTTGGCCAATTGCAGGCTTTGTGTTGCCGTTTAAGCCAATGCCAGCCTGTAAATGATAAAAAGGATCCGCCTGTTGACCTCCGAATAACTTTAGCCAATAGTGATCGATTCAAATGATGATTGACACATTGGTTAGCCAATGAAACACCGGTAAATAAATCCCAGCATACACCGTTGTTTTGGCCAATTGCAGGCTTTGTGTTGCCGTTTAAGCCAATGCCAGCCCGTAAATGATAAAAAGGATCCGCCCCTTGACCTCCGAATAACTTTAGCCAATAGTGATTGATTCAAATGATGATTGACACACTGGTTAGCCAATGAAATGCCGGTAAATAAATCCCAGCATACACTGCGTACTACTTGGCGTTCGGGGGAAAATCGAGTCGGCGGCTGCAAGTTAGTTGGAAAACTTTGCAATTTTAAAATTGATCCATAAATAAGGCGCACTGTATTATAAGGCGCATGGTCAGCTTTTGAAAAAAATAAAGGCTTTTAGGTGCGCCTTATAGTGCGGAAAATACGGTAAATTACAAACACAATGGGATCTAATATTAGGACTATAATGTATGTGAAAACCGTCTCAAAGATCTTGACCAAAGGTAATACGTATTTATAATTTAATACATCTGCTTCATTGAGATTAGGGAGGAAAAAACCCTTAGCTATATTCACTTAAAAACGCACGTTAACACGTTATAACACATTGACTCAAGCTTTACTAATTCGCCATATAAAGATGCCATAAATATAAAGGCTTGATATTTTTTATCCATGTAGTCATTTATTAATTTAAATGCTTGAATCATTTAAAAAAATACAAAAACATATGAAACAAAGTCCTATACGGGGCAGAACCTTTGAGCCTTTAGTATGTCACAAAATGCAAAGGACAGAACATCATCGCCACAAAGTTTGTTTTCACAAAAATATGAAAGCCAGGGATGCAATTCATATTGTACGATGTGATACTCTAAACTTGGGAAAAAAATAGTTTTGCCCCAGTGATTTATGATTTAGTATCAGTATTTTTACATGCTTCTACCTGTAAATGCCAAGGTCCGGCTTATTTTTGGATAACTCTTCACACTTAAAAACAACGGCAACCAGATGATAAAGATGCTGTATCTGAGTCAGATCAGGATTGGAGGTGCTGTATCTGAATAAAATCTTAAAAGTTTCTCCAGCTATCAGAAGTAGTTTTCTATGGTTAACATCTGTTTCACACGGGGGAGCAAACCCCTACTCAAAAACAGCATGAGGGATGGGTGCCGCCAGGCTGTACTCTCGCAAGACACACCACAGAAAGTGTTACCTCAACGACCCTGGAAGTTAAGGGATCTGTGGACGTGACAATTTTGCAATCCACTAACACCATTATTAGATTATTAGTTAAAACGGAAGACAGTATCGATCCCAAGACAATTGTATCAATCTGATCCAAGTACTCGCTCAGTATGGATAACATTGATATTTCGATCAATCCTTGCACCCTTAATGCGCATGCCTCCAAGCAAGTCACACTATAAAAGTTTGATTCTCAGACTTCGAAAGTCAAAGTGTAAAACAGAAAAGGTCACAGTTAAAATGGAAAACGCAAGACAGGGGTTGGAAAGCGTGACAGTCTGTGCTGTCTTCCGTCGGTCACGTTTGCTTCAGGCAAAATCTGGAGCAACGCTGGAGAGCAGAGCTTCGACCGACTGGTAGAAAGGCTTCGCGCTCACCTGCCCAAGGCCCGAGTGGTAGCGTGCTTCTGCGAGGGCATGACCGTGCGCAATATCCTCATGGCCATGCGGAGACAAGCGCTTGTGGGAGAATTTCTTCTCGTCGGCAGGTCAGTCAATCTGCACTCAGTGTACTGAGGGTTGCTGGAGTTGCATCCTAAAAACGACCTGTAGAAATGGAAACCTTTCTATATTTAGTAATAAGATACTCCAGTACCGTATTTACCAGACTAATAATCGCAGTTTTTTTCATAGTTTTGCCGGGGATGCGACTTATACTGTGGTGAAACGTGTATGTGAAATTATAACCACATTTTTATGTCATTGAGTTTTCATTTTTTTTTATTATCGGTACTGTTGTGTATACTGTGTTTCCGTAATGCATTGGTTAGCACATTCGCCTACAATGCGAAAGGTCCCCGGGTCGGTACTGGGTAGGAACACATGTTGGCCTGAAGAGTAATGGGTGCCACAAGGCTGTACTTGCCCAAAAGCCACCACAGGCAATGGTGCCCCTACGACCCGAGTGGTTAAGGGATCCAACCAACCAACTGTATATCACTTCACATGTTTTCACACTAAACCATGCCCTGTTGTTTGGGGGACATTTTTCAAAGTGGAAAGAAAAGTGGCTTAGCATATCCCTCCCGAGTTGGAGGAGTTGTTTACTGGTAGAAGTGACACGGAGAATGACTATTTCATTATATTCAGTGATTTAGAGTGAAGAAGATAGTTTGGTAGGCACGTTCTTTATGAATAACTCTTAATATGTTATGTCAATACTGACGTATTTGAGCGTGTGTAAGATATGCACGTATGTGTAATGTTAGTATACCGTACTTATTCAGCCTATTCTTCTCCATTTTATTTTAATTTTAAATTGCCTTTCAACATCACATGTATGTTTTTGGTGTTGGGTTTCATCGAAAATTTTCCCAGAAATGCGACTTATACTGGGTGCAAGTTTTTTTCCTTCTTAATTATGCATATGCAAGTACTGCACTTTATAAATGTATTTATGGTTTTTACAAATAACTGTCCTGTCAAATTATGATTTTAAAGATAATCTTGCAGTTTTATTGGACTACCGTATTGAATAAGGATACAATCCACTTGTCTCCAGGTGATATTTTGTCGCCATTATGTGGATGACGAAAATATGGTGTGTAAAGAACCTTCCAAACAACAAATAAAGTACTGTAGTTGACAAACGTTTCTTTACAAATAACTTCTGTATTGTCAAATAATAATTGCAAAAATAATCTTGCTATAATATTGCACTATTGATTGGTTATATGAATATGATTTGCCAACCTGGGCAATTGTGCTGATAAAGAAGCTTTCTAGGGGTACCTAAAAAATCTCAATTTGGCCCAAAAAGGTGAATTATGCACGTTATTAGTGCGATAATGTATTGTCATTATATTTTTGCCTGTTTTGTTTTGCAGGCCCTATTAAGAAACAATTCAAGATTCACTCTCCACTTTTATTTCAGACGATATTTTGTCGCTACCATATGGAAAACTGCTTTTACCTTCCTTTTGCGCAGTGATTCTCAAATACCGGGGCATCCAACACTGGGTGCTCCGTTAAGGGGGCGCGTGTGGGCTCGGGGAAAATGTTTTTTCTTTCTTTTAAGAACAAAGTGCAGTTGCAACATCACTATGCTAGGGAGCAGTGGTGCTCTCATTACCAAAGTGTGCACATGTAGCATTATTTTCGTTCGCGTTAAGCAAGAGTGTTTCATACACAACAGGTTTGGAGACAAAGTGTAGTGGATTCTCAGGTGATACCCTGGAGAGGGATGAAAAGACAGGCTCATGTAGATGAAGATAAAATGAAAGAAATAAATAGAAAAATGAAAATCTCTACTTTAGCTCTAAACCGGATCATCTCAGTCACTGGTAGCAGAAGACGTTATTGTAGAATGCTAATATTGCGCGTTGCACTAGCAAATGTTATCTTCGATCAAGCATTATTTTTTTGTGTGTATTCGGGCAGTGCCACGTTTAACAAGCAAAACTAAATGTACTGTGAGTAGGGGAAAGAACAAAGAAAGATGCTGAAAGAATTGTTTGTTTGGTAATTGAAATTCACTATTTTACACAAATGACCTTTGTTTTTAGTCTACATACCCTGTCTTGCTGTGAGTAAATAGGTGCCACGTTGGGTTTGTAAGGTTCATTATCGCTTGATAAAGGAAGCAATTGGCTGAGGTTGAGATATCTCACAGCAAAAAAAAAAAAAAACTCACACCAAAAGAGAGGAGCTCATACTGCCTGCAGCTTTAGACATGGTCTCTGTCATGTTGGATGAAACAAGTGCTGAAAAAATAAAAGCTATCCCTCTGTCCAAAGACACGGTTGCTAGACGTACAAATCAAGTTTCATTTAATATTATGCTCCTTAGTCAATGTTGATGAGTTCATGGTTAGTTTGAGTTTTGAAATTCAGATACACTTCAAATGTTGCTCTTACAGTTAATAACACAATTATTTGTTATAAGTTGGTCTTTATTTAGTTTTTATCCTCTTATAAGGTAATAAAGATACAGTGTTATTTATAGGTGTACAATTTTATACATAATGTATAGTATTTGGTCGCACGTTGGGGTAGGTGTGGCTCTTTGGGGGGGGGCGGGGGCGATATAATATAATTGAAAAGCACTGTTTTAACGTTTCGAGGAGTACAACTTTGTTCGCAATAGAAAGCATCTTTCTATGCCTTTCGGTGCTTTTGTCGCTCCAGAGCGTTTTGTTGACACGATGGTTTTTAGAAAAACTTGAAATTGAAAAATAGTTTGCGTGAACGTATGAACTTATGTATAAAGCACAGACTGCAAAGTTATTTACACACAGTCAGACTCAGGCAGAAAAGAGGAAAGGTAAACAGTCCTAATCAAGAATGCATAACACAATACATGATGAAAATCCACAAAGTAGCAAAACCCCAAAAAGTAAACCATGATACAGCAAGGGATTACTGTATTGGCTGAAACAGATTCTGGGTTCATGTTACATGCATTTGAATTGCTCAGAATTTCATCATATTATTGCTCGTTCGTATACTTGGCCTGGGCCATGTTTTTGCTGGTTACCCAATTAGCGCCTGTGTATGTCAAAGTTTCTCAAAGTAAGTGGGAAAAACGTTGCTGTTTGAAGCACATCCGTTTCCACATTTCTCATGGGTATTGTTTGATGTACTCTGATTCCCAGTAACATACATTGTGGTGAGGGACAGTAAGATTTAGAAAAAAAAATGAACTTACCATATTTTCTGAATTATAAGTGCACCTGATTATAAGGCTCACCTCCCAGCAATAGTCTTTTGTGATTTGTTTTTTATGTATAAGGCGTACTTGACTACAGTACACCTCCAGGTATTCAATAATTTTTATGGACATATTCTACTTATTTTCTCCCCTGTACATTTCTTCTACATTTAAATTTAATTTATTTCCTGTGCATAAAATTTCAGCATATAATGTGATTTGGTACACATTTTTTGTCATAACTACTTTATTTAACTTTATATATTTCCTTTAATTTCCATAATATATTTTATTTCAACGCATTTTGCAATATTTTTGCTTAAAAAATGATCAGTATATAGTTAAGTACAGTGTTTTTCAACCACTGTGCCATGGCACAGTAATTATTTGTCGTACTGTTCCATGGGAAATGATCCAATTTGTATACATGTGCAGTCTAGTGAAAGCTATATTTTATTCGGAGTTACTTTTACCGGAGATGCAACGCTGTTGGTGTTTCGGTGGAGTATTTCAATGAAAGAAATGTGCCTTGGTTCAAAAAAGGTTCAAAAACACTGGTTTAGTAGACAAAATAAGAAGAGAAGACATCAATACATTTGGAACTTGCAAGGAGAACTGTAGAAGGATGTACAAAAAAACCCACAGAATGCCTGCCCTGTGCCCTTTACTTTTATGAAATTTTCTAGGTTAGAAAAAGCAGATCTACCCAAAATCTGTGGATTTCAAAGGACGGTAACATTTTTGGCCAATTGTGACAATGATGTAAACCGTGCATACCTGTAATAGTTAAAATACAAAACAAAAAAAAACAACACAAAAAAACAACAGCTGTGAGGAATGATAGTCAAATTAACTAACAACAACAATCCTTTTGAATCTCCTTTGCATGTATGAAAACCAAAACAAACAGAATAAACTTTTCACACAGGCAAGGGTGTGATATGATTACTTGATGTTTTTGCTACTATCTGTTCATTCCTTGTTGAACTCCGGTAAGTAGAACAAGTAAAATAAACAACAACATATGGCTAAACTCTAAGTATGTAATAATTTTGTTTCTATGGCAAATACTTACCAAAGGCCCAAGCACATTTTACTGAACATAAGATAAAATTGCTTTGTTACGGGCATTGAAAGAACACATAAAACATAACATCAATTCACTCTTTTCACAGTGAAAACACACCTTTTGTTGTCTTGGCCACCTTGATGCTCATCATTTCCATGATAATCATCTCTACCATTATCATCATCATCATTCATCCAGCTGAGCAAGGTAAAGTCCTGCCACACACTTTCCCATACCTACAGAGGACATTCGCAAAAGTGAATACGACACGAATCTGCTACCGGAATGTGCTCGTATCTAGAATTTCTCGCATCTTGAGCGAATCTTCCCCATAAAGAATAACTGAAAACCAATTAATCCGTACCTAGGTTTCCAAAAGCATCTTAGTTAACCATAAATAGCTATAAAACACATCTTCCTGAACACTAAAAACACATTCAAATAGTAATTGAACATAAAAATACAGTAATGAGATAAACAAAATAAAATGCACGTTTTAATGAGCAGTTACCACGAATGAATTCGGCGGTAGCTAATTTAACAGATGTGTATGCGTGGTGCCGGAGGAGTGGGGGAGCATGAGACTGCTGAGGATATGCAAGCACTTACTGGACACTTAAATTAAAGTGACTGTAACTTTAAATGAGCACAATTTTTTATTTCCTTTATTTTTCTTAATTAAACAAATGGCGATGTAAACTCTTCTGCAGCTTTGTAATCTACACTCGCTGCTTCCCCATTCAGTTCCACAGATTGTAAGCCAGTCCTCTTCTTATTGTACCCGACAATGGCTCCCTATCTGTTGACGTTGTCCAAGTGATAGGTCTTTGTAGAAAGACGATGTTTCAGAGCTTATGCTCTCTGTGACGCTCTCTCCTGTTAGATTCTTGTCGCGTATCCAAAACAACTAAAGTCCTTCCATCTCGTCATGAATATTGGTTCTCAATTTAGAAAGAACAGTCAGACACCTGGTCTGTTTTATATCTTTAATGGCATTTTTCTGTACAAATCGCAGAACAAACTCAAACAAACACCACACTCATGTCCGTTTATCATTTCCCGCTTCATTTCGATTTACATCTTCACCTTTTTTTTTTTCAGAAAGCACCTTACCATTTTATTTTCCAGAATTTATAGCTTGGGTCATAAAAAAAGCCACAAAAAGTTTATACATTGCAAATGAAAAGAAAACAACAACAACAACAAGGGCACAGGTTCAGGTGTCTTATGATGGTAAACTTATGCTTCACCTGCTGATATGGTTAGTGATCTGAAAATTAACACAACTTTCATCTTAAACCTCAAATTTCTTGTATTTCGAGTTGGTTGTATGGAAATATATCACTTTATTAAGGAAATCTTACCCAATTATTGAGTTGTCACTGATACTAATATTGGATACTAATGCTTTTGATACACAACCTCTATCCTAAAAATAAATGCCAAATAATACTAAGAAATACCTTGATATACATGTTTTTCCATATAACTGCTTGCAAATGTTGTAAATGTCTTAGGGATTCATGATAAAACCCTGCTTGCCCATATCGGCAAAAATACAGGCAACCAATTTCATCCACTGTGTATATCGAGGGTGCTCACATTTTTCACCACTAATAGCTACTTATGAAATGGTCGAAGCACAATGTACCTTCTTTTTAGAGTACGTTTAGCATTTGTTAAGTTTCTTGTCCACTGCAAAATTAGAAAATCTGTGAAGTAATTTGTGAGGTTTTTGAGGTGTGGACCAATGTGGGGAGGGGCTCAAAACAAGAAATTACATTAAATAAGAAAAAGAAGGTTCAAAGTGACAACCATGGGTTCACAAAACAAGGAAATGTCCAAACCTGGAACAAAGATTAAAACTGGAACTGAAAGGCATAGAGCAAAGAAATCCGAATCGAACAAACCAGACAAGGTGGTGAGAGCAAAATGAAAATCAGGATGACAAAGGCAAAAGAAATCAAAATGACCCGACCACGTGTGATGTTAAAAATGTCCTTTTAAAGGGACCTGATCCCAGTTTAAATCCTGGTTGGGAGACTCCAGTGGTAGGAGATGTGTTAGACTCTAACTTCTCATTCGAGGGCCGGATACCAGACCGCCACCCTGCTACAGCATACACTGGTTTACCCCCTCCACATCATATGCTTTGATATCAGTCATTCTTAACTATCCTTCGCCATTCACATTCATCCCTACCACACACACTTGCATCCATTAAATTAGCCGACCTCACATCCAGAACATGTTATACCTCATCCATTCAACCATACTTGGGCCTTTCTCTCATTCTGTTTCCCACCACATCTGCACTACATACTCTTTTAGTCAAACAACCTTCATCCATTCTTTCCATGTGTCCAAACCATCTCAGAACACTTTCATAAACCCTCTCAGCAGGCTCTCTACACATACTGTACTAGGCAAACATCTAATTTCAAAGACATTTAACCTATTACGCTCATTTACTCACAAACCCTATGCCTCTGAGCCATATATCAATGTTGAGACCACCACACATTCATCCAATCCTTCCTTTGCATTCATTCGCAGATCTCTACATTTGAACAATCCGTTCAGCACGCCTATTGCCTTGCACCCTTCACACACCCTCTTCTTCACATTCTCCTCCAAACCACATGCAGCCCACCTTCACACACTATACCTGCTCTTTCTGCTCTTACACACAACTCAAGCACCACTCCATCTATATACAAATTGAACAGCCAAGGTGACATAACAACAGTGCACCGTGTGATAGTGAAAATACGTTAGTTGAATTCAAATTGTTCTCAGAGAATATAATTGAGATATCCCTCTGTCTTTGCGGTTAATGGGGACCAAAACCTCCCGTGAAAAGGGACAATCCACGAAGAGTTGTTGCAACTTTTATTTTTTTGGATGGCTTTATTAAAGCAGACTTGTCCACACACACACACACACACACACACACACACACACACACACACACACACACACACATGCATGGTTTAGAAGAAGGAGCTGGACACAAACTATACGCAGTGAGATGTAGGGAAAATGAAGAGCAGGTGTCCGGTCACAATGCAGTAGGAGAGGCACTATGATTTGAATTGGCCAATCAGATTCGGAGATCTCAAGTCAAGATCGGCATGAATATTGAATGCCCCCCACCCCCACCCCTCTTTTGCACAGTCGAACCGGCACAGCGAGAGTGAATTTGCAAGAGCGGTGCCAATCACTGCATGAAGCATTCATTGTTTTGTTTTTTTGTATCCTTTTTTTCTTTCTTTTTTCTTAAATTGAATGGCCAATCGGCTTGAATCGTGGCTGCAAAATGTGTTTTTTTGTATTTTATTAAATCTTTATTTTAATTACTTTTTTTTCCCCCGAGAAGGAGTGAATCAGCATTAAATTAAGCGGGAAGAAGTGAGGGGTCTCCGTACCATATTAGTTCGTACAGAACATTCTGAAAGTGACATGTTTTTTTCTATTAAAAAACCTTTGAGCCTATTGTGTTTGTAGCCAATTTATTTTGATTTGTTCAGGGCATTTAACTTGTTCCTTTGCTAATGTCCGGCTTTAAATCGAAGGTGGTCACGGGTGGATGTTCACCTCGCCCGAGGTCTGTCGAGGAAAATCGTTTCCAGCCCCTTTCAGTTGGGCAGCACTCTTTAACATCGAGACAATAAGATTACCTCAAGAGCGCACCGAAGATGATGAAGATGATTATTCACTTACCACTGATCAGATTACGCTAAGCATTTACCGCCTCTCAGCATGACTCGACCGTCTCGAGCTTCTAAATTGACCATTAGGATGAATAGGAAAATTTCTCTTGGACATCAGCGGTATCGATTTAAGCAACATGTTTTTCTTGGTTCACATTCATTTTTAACTTGCAAGCATTAATCCAAAATGTTTAAACTTTTAATCTGATCAATGCTATACCAGGGTTTTTAGTCTGTATATATTTTTATGTACATCATGCAGGGTTGGGTAGGGTTACTTTAACTTGATTACTTTCAATTACTTTTGGATTACTCCAATACCAAATATGCTAATAAAAGACAAAATAAACTAAATATGAATAAAATTATGACTCAAAACACGTGGTAAGCTTTCTCCCCTGGCTTTGATCTCTTTGATCTCCGGCAAAACTAACATAAAATGCGACAGAAACAAAATGAAAATAAATCCAAACAGCTTGCCAACATCATTTTTGCCGTTCCATGTATTCCATTACTCCCCAAGCCTGCACAAAATGTAGTAATTTCATTCATATTTAGTTTATTTTGTCTTTTATTAGCATATTTGGTATTGGAGTAATCCAAAAGTAATTGAAAGTAATCAAGTTAAAGTAACCCTACCCAACCCTGTGGCCCCGGGGTGGGCGATACTTGGAATTTTGGTATCGAGCCGATCCAAGTAAATACATGGTGGTATCGATCTGCACTGTTCCAATACCAATATTTTTGCTTGTTAATGTCATGATCATTGAATAATTGAACCCACCCCCTTGAGATAGTTAATTAGGATTAACACAGCACAAAGATTTTAGGAACTGATATTTTATTTCATTTTATTTTTATTTAGCAAAAAACTTCTTTAAAAAACTTTTGCAGTGTAAAGAAAATAAACAAAAATATTTCGATTACAACCGTTTCAAATAAAAAGCCAAGAGAATCAAACCAAAAACGCAGCAATGGAACAATAATACAAATACTGTGTCATTGCAACGGGATAACAAAAATACCTTCCTTTGCATGAAATGAAGTCAATTGTCTCTTATTGACAAAGTGACAACAGATATGTATTTTTAATTTTTTTGGTATTATATTGTTAGTTTTTTTCCCAATCATACAAAAACAAACATTACATCACATGATAAACAAATCACCTGAAAAAAAGGACAGGTTGAAGCCAAAGAGACCTGTCACCAAAATGACTTTGGTCGCTTTTACTTTCAATCATTTAAACAAATTATTATATCTTACATCATTGAATCACACAATATACAATTTCTGTGATTTTTTTTCTTTTCCCATCTTTCTCCTTACTCTCTAAGGGAGTAAAGAAGTAAACATTCCAGAGCAAATGTGAGAAGGGTCAAGTCAAGTCAAGTCAAGTCAAATTTATTTATATAGCCCTTAATCACAAAAATGTCTCAAAGGACTGCACAGGATTACAGTTACAAAATTACACAATTACCTGATCTTAAACCAGCATGCGGGCAAGGAAAACTCAAAAACCTCAGTGTGAGGAGAAAGAGAAACCTTGAGAAAGGACCTCACATGTGGTAATCCCCCTTCCAGGTTTGACCAGGGTGAATTACAATTAGCATTACTGTACACATAATAGTAAACATAAGGTAAGATGTTGAAAATGTCCGTAAAGTGCATGACATCAACGACGCCCCCAGCCTGCAAACCAGTCCAGAAAGTCTATGACGGCCACGACGCTGCCTCCAGTCTCTGACAGCTGGTAAATGCAGGGGTTGACATGCTGCAGGTCAGACGCCGGTCCGCTGACCCATCCCAAATCATCCTTCTCCTTCGTATCAGCCAGGCAGGCGTCGGAAAAAGACAGGACTAAACAGAATATGTGGTGGGCATCAATCATATGCTTTGGAATAGAAGTGCGTCTTAAGCCTCGATTTAAAAACTTCCGTTGAGGTTGCAGATCTTATCTCCAGAGGCAGGGCGTTCCATAACACCGGGGCCCGGATGGAGAACGCTCTCGAGCCCGCAGACTTCTTGGCTCTCGGAGTCACAAGTAGACCGGCATTTTCCGAGCGCAGACTCCGTGCAGGAACATAGGGGGAAATCAAATCGGAGAGATAAGAGGGTGCAAGCCCATGCAAACATTTATATGTTAATAAGAGAACCTTAAAGTCACATCTTAAGTGGACTGGGAGCCAGTGCAAGTTGGCCAATACAGGAGTAATATGCTCAAACTTTTTGGTCTTAGTCAAAAGTCTAGCTGCCGCATTCTGAACCAGCTGCAAACTTTTAATGCTAGACATCGGGAGACCAGAAAGCAATACATTACAGTAATCAAGCCGAGAAGTAATAAACGCATGAATTAAAATCTCTGCATCTGATTGGGACAGCATCGAACGAATCTTCGCAATATTACGGAGGTGGTAGAAAGCTATTCTAGTAATATTTTTCACGTGTAACTGAAACGACAGATTAGGATCAAATATAACACCTAGATTTTTGACCGAGTCACTATGGGTGATATTACATTTGTCTAGGTTCAGGGTAGTGTTTGAAAACAACTGACGACAGTGAGCTGGACCAATAATCAACATTTCAGTTTTTTCTGGGTTAAGGCGTAAAAAATTATTTGACATCCATCTTTGAATCTCAGTAAGGCAAGCCTCCAGATTTCTAAAACTTAAATGTCCAGTTTTTTCCAGTGGCACATACAGTTGAGTGTCATCTGCATAGCAATGGAAACTAATATTATACTTGCGGATAATGTCACCAAGCGGGATCATATAAATACTAAAAAGAAGGGGGCCAAGTACAGAGCCTTGAGGAACACCACAAGGGACATTAGATTGTTTAGAGGTCAGATTGCCATAGTTAACACATTGCATCCTGTCTGACAGGTAGGACCTAAACCACGAGAGTACAGTTCCTGAGATACCAATGCGTTCTAGACGAACCAATAATATGTTGTGGTCGACCGTATCAAAAGCAGCGCTGAGATCCAGCAGCAGTAACATTGATGAGGCACCAGAATCTATTGTTAAAAGGAGATCATTGGTTACTTTAGCAAGGGCTGTCTCAGTAGAATGATTTGCCCTAAATGCTGACTGGACAGTTTCAAAAAGGTTATTTTCTGACATGAAGTCATTTAGCTGCTGTGCAACGACCTTTTCAAGTACTTTCGCAAAAAATGGCAGATTTGACACTGGCCTATAATTACCTAGGCTTTCTGGGTCAAGGTTAGGTCGCTTAAGCGTGGGTTTAATGACGGCAGACTTGAAGGCTACAGGAACAATACCCGAGGATAGCGATATATTAATAATATTTAAAACTGATGGTCCTAAGATCCCAAACAGATCCTTCACCAGTGAAGCTGGAAACGGATCAAGCAGGCACGTAGTTTGTTTGGCCCTACTGACCATCTATGTTAGATTATCTAGGGACAAATCATTGAAACTGGAGAATGTTTCTGAACAACCGCTGACACAGTCCATACCTAGCACCTCCACATCTTTGATATAGGAGGAGGAAACAGAGCGTTCTTTTCAAATTTGTTCAGGGCATTTAACTTGTTCCTTTTGTTGTCTTTTGTTGTGAGACTTCGGAAGAAATAGGTTTTTTGTTCAGAAACCTTACTATGCTTTAATTGTTGCATTTTTTCCCCATGTTCATTTAAATTTCTGTTGCCACTTTACCACAGAACTTAAACTTGGCGCTGTCCTTTTCTGTTGTTAAGAAAAAAAATCGACAATTTTTAGCTTTTGTTGGGGATGGGTGCATCGATTTGGCCCTTTCTTCTGCTTGTCTGGCAGGATGCAGCTGCAGGCCAGGTAGGGAGAAGTGCTACAAGTGTTTCTTTTCAGTCAAGACAGTCATAAACTTAAAGACATTTTTTTTCAGTATTTCTTTCACACAGTTTCATTCTGACACAACAACCAAAAAAAACCCCCAAAAAGAACAAAACAAAATTGTTGCAAAATATGTTTTTACAGTTTTTTGCGTTCGTTTAGGGTGGTGATGGCTCTGGGGAAGAAGCTGTCTCTGAGCCTACATAGTGAAGCCATGCTTTAAGGAAATTGATGGAGAAGTGAAGTATCAATCCCAGGACAATAGTATCGATCTGATCCAAGTACTTACTTAATATCGATATTTAGACAGTCCGCCCACCACTATTTGATAGGGAGTAACACAGAGACTCAGTGATAGTCAAATCCCAGTTGTACTGGGTGCTGTTTTAAGATTTTTGTGCCCTCGGGAGGCAAAAAAAAGCTAATAAAGAATGGTAAAATTGGGACACATATCCCAGCTACACCGTACACAAACAAATGATGCTTGTACTCATACATCATACATCATTTTCCCCTCCTGTGTCCTCATTTCATTTTAGATGGACAATGGGCAAAATAGAACAAAATAGTTCTAGTATCAGTTTTGTCACACACACAATGCTGCCCATTAATGCCAAGTTTCGGCTCACCTCTGAAGAGTGAGATTACGCTTTACGACATGAAACTATAGTTCTGTAGCTACAATAGGCTGTTACATTTATTCCATTATATTTACTTTAGTAAGTTTTGGGGCCTTCGTGTACTTCTAGGATTATCTTTGAATCACTACTGTTTACTTTTACTCGAGTACATTTGCACAACATAAACTGTACTCTTATTCTGCTACATAAGGGCTACATTGAACCCGTTACCTAAATCCCCTCCACATAAGTACACATTTGTGAGTCTTTGCTAAGGAGCATTTATTTATTTAGATTTGACTAGTAATCCAAAAAAACACCAGGTAGCACTTGTGAGTGAACTATTATTGATTGGATGGGCTCTGATTTTTTGATGATCTGATTGAATGGTTGTTTATTGAGTCGTTTTTTTTCTCCAAGTTTGTTTTTACTTTTACTCAAGTAATACTTTGGATGACTACTTTTTACTTGTACTTGAGACATTTTATTCTGAAGTAACAGTACAGTAGAACATTGCTAAGTTTCTTGAAAATACTAGTTTCCAAGAAAACCTCTTGCTTTTAGTTTAAGGGCAAATTTGAAACAGAACTTTCACTTTGGTGCTTTTTTTTTTTTTGCATTTGAGATACCTGCAATATTTAAACACTACTTTCTACACTTAGGGCACTCTGAATGCAAAATAACATTTTACTGCAAGAATACTGAACTTATGCATGAATGATACATGAACTTTGCAATAAATTTTTAGCGCTCGATGATTACGGTGACGTGATCACTCCATTTCGGTCACATGAGGGCCGCCCACACACGTTGTCGCTGAATAGTGGATATAACAGAAAGTGGAGGCTCTTTAATGTGTGAACAAAAATCTGATCAAAGCCATTCAGGCCATCTTGTGGTGATTTATTATACTGAAATCTTTTAGAGAGACTACCTACTGATCAGCGCCAAAGCCTTTAAAATATATTTCTATAAAAAAAAAAAATATATATATATATAAAACAACGTTTATTTATGTTTTTGCACTCAGAGACGATGCTTCTTAAAACATATTCATACGTTATGGCAATGAATGAGTTAAGGTTCGTATAACAATTGCTAAAGAAATGATCTGAAAATGTCGATCATGAACATGTCGCACACCATCCGGCTTGGATATCAGGAGAAACACGCAATCAATTGTAAACAAATACAATAATCTCTTGCTCCCAATGAACGTGTTTGTTCTCATCGTGAAAGAGAACGCTGTGTCCTTTAACATCAGGCAGCTGCACTCGCTCAAAGGCAACAGCTAATTTTGTGAGACTAGCGCTCAGCTGCAACTTTTTCATTTTTTCCCCCTTCTCCCTCATTAAGACAATCATGACTAGTCAAAAATGGCAGTTATCATCTTGGTCAAATACGGATAAAAACATCAGATGTTAGTGTAACTTGCAGGAGAAAATGAAAAGGAATGTGTTTCTGAACTTGATGTCCATACAAATATAAAAAAATCCAATCCTCGACCAACTATATTTTCAGGCCAGGATCAGTTTAGCACCGAGGTCAGCAACCCGCGGCTCCATGGCACTTTTCCTAAAATGTTTACGGAATTAAAAAAATGGGGGAGGGAATTATATTTTTCTTTTAATATGGTTTCTGTAGAAGGACAAACATAACACAACCTAACATAATGCATAACTGTCACGAGAGCGTGGTGGCGTGGAAGGGGACCGGACCAGAACGGAGGCAGGAGGCATGAAGGGAGAACTCAAATGCGTTGACGATCCATAAGTTTTATTCTACAAAATAAAAGTCGCCCAATACTCCGGGGCAAAACAGAACAATACAGAGTTCCTCCGGCACGAACTCAACAGGACAAGGCATAACAGACTAAAACAGGACAAGGCATAACAGACCGGGATTGTGAATAATGAGTATTAATGAACCCGCAACCGCAGAGCCCACCATGCAGCCTTAAATACAGACCCACCATTAGTGGAACTGCTTTCAGCTGTTGCCCAGGGGGCGGGGCAGACTGGTCACCAAGGCGACCGTGACACATAACTATGAGATGAGGGGGAAATCAGCTCCTTGCTCGGTTTCCTTGCTCCTGTCTTTGCTGTTAGGGGCCAGTGGAGCACACGTTTCGCCCCTCTTAAAGCATCACAATTTAACACGGCACTCCTAATTTCACCAAAGTCCCATTAAACGGGTAAGAGCACAATGCGGTCAAAAGCACTTTTATAGTAAGAAAGTATCTGTTTTTAGTAAGTTATTTCTGATTTTTGTCAGTATTTTAAATGACACTTGGGGACATTTTTTATGTTTTTTTGCTGGGTGGTTAGCGCACAGTCCCACGGGGCAGCGGTTCAGGGTTCAATTCCAGCTACCGCAGCCTCTCCGTGTGGAGTTTGCATGTTCTCCCCGTGTCTGCATGGGTTTCCTCCGGGCACTCCGGTTTCCTCCCACAATCCAAAGACATGCATGTCAGGTTAATTTGCCGGTCCAAATTGTCCCTAGGTGTGAATGAGCGAGTGAGTTGTCCTTCTCTGTGTGCCCTGCGACTGGCTGGCAACCAGTTTAGGGTGTCCCCTGCCCACTGCCCGAGGAAGGGTGGGATAGGCTCCAGTACCCCCGCAACCCTACTGAGGATAAGCGGTGATAATGGATTGATGGATGGATGTCCAGGGCCGAGATTGGCTGAGAGAGAGAAGAGTGCTGTGTTTTGTGCGCGCACTAACTTGTCTGACATTAGCACAGAAATCAAACATAAACTACATTAATGTGATTTTATTTACCTAACCTTATCAAAAGCCTGCTGTTTTATTTTGATGGTACTCTTTTTGTTGCTCAGATAAAGGGCACGTTATGCACGTTACATTTTGTTGTTTTTTTGAATCCTCAAAACAAAAATGACATTGAAAATTGGATTTCTCTATTGCATTCCTTTTAAGTTTTATCCAAGAAATTAAGCTTACTGTAATTTATCAATATTTTTTTGCCAACCCTTGTTTAAGCATGCGTGTTTTACAATTAGCAAGGCGACAAATCATTCCTTCCACATTTCTCTTTATGTACATCTGATTTGATAAACAAATGAGAGTCTTTTAAAGTCCGATATCAGATTTTCTCCATTGAACACAGCAAGCGTGCAGCCTTTCTGCCTGCTGTTTCCATGGAAATATTTCTTTCCATTTTGGAATGCATTTTGCGCCGTGGCACGATGTGGCACATAATTATGGGAATGTTTGCAAGCGTGGGTGCCTTGTAATACTGTACACCAATGTGTGCATGGGTACAAGTGTTATGTACTAATAGGATCATGTTTTGGATTCAGCAGGCTTTGGGAGTAACGGAATACATGTACAGTGGTACCTCGGTCCTCAACCAATTGTGTTCCTAGTTGTTGGTTGAGTACCGATTTGGTTGAGTACAGAATTTTTCTTTCCCATAGGAAACAATGCTAAGTATTTTAATCTGTTCCATCCATAAAAAAATACCTAAAGTATTAAGAAATCGTGCATTTAAACAACATTAAAGACCATAAATGTGCACATAATATATAATAGATATAAAAAAGAAGAAATATAAACTACCTTGTATCGGTTACATATCTTTGAACAGTGGTGTGATGGCATACAGGAATGGGTGTGGGAGGGTTTCTGCTTCACATTCCTCTTTTTTAATAAAAAACCTGTCCATTTTAGGCTGCTTGTTCCTCTTTTGCACTATTTTTCTAAAGTGCGACACGACATTGTCACGAACCAGGACAGGAAACGGGAATGAGAACCCAATCGCGTAACGTTACTCACAATTTATTGGGGAGAGGAGGAATGTGCGCAGACTTGACCTGGGGATCGATGGTCGCGGAAATGGATTGAAATCAGAACTAAGGAGTGGTCAAAATCAAACAGATCGGGCCAAAAATAAAACAGGATCAAAACACAGGCAAATTCACAGGACTTGGCATATCACACAGAGTCTAGCAGGAATTTCCTAGATGCTCTGACACCAGGTGACTCAAAACACCGCCTTTAAATAGTCCGGCAGCAATCTGTCAACGTGTTTCTGCCGGCGTCAATGGGCGGGGCCAATTGGTTGGCGTGGCAACCGCGACAGAACCTGGTGCCACATGGTGGGGACCAATGGGGCGCCATGGCAACCATGACAGACATTGTCATTTCAAATGTTTGCTGCATGGTTTGATACAGCTGTATCCGGGTGTTTTTTTTTTTTTTCAATTAGGAAAAAAATTACTTAGAAAATGACGTACCCCTTCACTCATTGACGGTCCGGATAGAAGTCGCGCTAAAGCTAGGCTAACTCTCGCCGCCAAGTGCATCTCGGCTCCATTCGGCTCCACTCTTTACGCGCCAAATCTCATTCGATTTGACTAATTTCGGCTATTTTTGGTTTGGCCCCGAATACCTGGTCAAGCATCGAAACATTTTTTGATCGAACACAGATTGGGTTGGGCATTGAGGCGGTTGAGGACCGGGGTACCACTGTAATAGTGTTATGTAATCAGGATACAATGTAATTGTACTCAGTTACAGTTACATAAAAAAGAAGTCATCAAATTATAAGTATATATCTTAAAAATAAATAGGGCTGCAACTTACTAGTATTTTAACAATCGATTTTCCTCATCTTTGTTCAAATATTGTTTTGGACAGGTACAAAAATAGTGCACAAAACCACTGAATTTCTATAATATAAAACAATAAAAATCCAAGTGTTTGTCAAATAGTTTAATAACAAAAATCAGATTCTCCGCTAAAAGTTCTCGACGGGCCTTTTATGAGACCTGGCAACCTTTTTCATTACACACATAGACACTCTGTGGTTGATATTTAAGATCATAAGCTCTGAGCTGCCCCTCTTTATGTTTTATTGAATTATTATTGGGACATGTTTTTTCTTTTGTTGTTGTCATCTATTTATTCTGAATATGCATCACAAGCAAGGCTTCCTGTTAGTTGTAAAAAAAATTCGGAAATGAAAACATAAAAATGGAAAAAATAAATAAATGAGAAAGCTACATAAAACCACAAAACGAAGTAAAAAAAATACAGAAGAAATGAGAAGCATAGCTTATTATATAACCCTTTACAAAAACAATATATATATATATATATATATATATATATATATATATATATATATATATATATATATATATATAATGTATGTGTGTGTATGTGTATAACAAAACAAATATTAATATATGAACATATACACTCCGACATGAATTGTGTCTTAATTTCAATGACTAACACTAGAGAGACAGAGATGACAACAAGTCCCGTAAGCCCATTATTCCTTTTCTTTTTATTTCATCTCCTAGGTTACAAAAGCAGATCTGCCCTAAAAAGTGTGGGAATCAAAGGAGAGCAACATAATTCGCCAAAAGTGACAATGATGTAAACAGTTATAATGGTCCAAAAAATGAACAACAGTGCGCAATAATAGTCAACATAATGAACTGGTATGTTATGAAATCTCCTTTGCAAGGTGCCCAATATTGAAATCGGAATAAACTTATCACTTATTCACTCAAAATTTTCCCCTGAATATTCCAAAAGCTTCTCCCTCTTGTACAGTGTACCTAAATATTGAGCAGGCGGTAAACTGAAAGTTCTCAACAAGAAGATCCAGAAAACCTTTCTGCAATTCATGATAACTTGTTTGTAGACGGACCAGATTGTTTTTAAACAAATATATGTAAACATATTAATGTGAAATATTGGGACTGATATGTTCTGTTAGTAATATTAGACACATGTAACGGAGATTACATAGGATACAGGTTCGTTACCAATTGCCCGAACAGATATCGGACAGATGGGGTCGATACCAGACAGGACAGGACAGACAGGATTGATATCAAAACAGGATATTGAAATTAAACAGGACAGGAACAAAAACTGGAGATGATAATAAACAGGACATAAATAGACTGGGACGATACCGGACAGGAAACGCAGGCAGGAAACCGGACAGAGTCAAAACCCACGTCTTGTTGGGCAGAGGTTCGTTGACGGACTGACAAAGGAAGAGTGAGAACACTGAGCTTAAACAGACGGAAAGCCAATCTGTCAACGAGCCGCAGCTTGCGCCACAGGGGCGGGGCCAATTGGGCACTATGGCAACCGTGACAGGATCTGCTTTTTGTAGCCTAGGAGATTTAGTAAAAAGAAAGTGCTCAGGTGAGGGTTTTTAGAGCATATTTGGAATTTGGCATCGTGAGGGTTATTGTACAGTTATCTCCTGTTCTCCTTGCAACTTCAATTTCATTCTCTCCTTATTTTGAGTGTCACAAACCGTATTAATTGTTGTTTATTATACACATGGATTGCAATACATCATCTTGTGAACACTAAAAACACGATAAGGGAAACACGTCTTGGTATATCTGATGATAAATTAGACTTTGAAGGACATAATTCTATACATTGTAAATTGTATGTTGATATTGTGTTCATGGTTTACATAGTCAATAAATGATTTTAATTATTGCCACACACATTCAACAACGTTTGACACTTAAAATGCTTAGTTTGAGCTAAAAAAGAGAAACACTATTTTATGCCAATTTTAAGCAAATTAGTGGTGTGCATTATGCACAAATGCACAATATACAGTACACTTATAAATACGGTGCAACACACAAGAAAAGCATGTTTTTTCATTCCATCCCTAAAAAATATTAGACACTTTATACCCATTTAAAAACAGTTAATTTGCATTTGATTTTATTCTGGATGGTAAAATCCATCACAGGCCTTAAGGTAGTTGACTGATTTGGGAGAGACTCATCGGCCCATAAATCAAGGGCAACTCCAGTGCATATTTCATCTGAGTTAGTGTAAGTGCACTCTAAACAAATGTCCTTAGTAAAGGCCAATGTTCACTTTAATAATTGCTTCACTTAACAGGACACTGAGTAATATTTGACTACCAGATGCATTGTGAAGTGCAACAAAAAACGTGTGCTACAAAGCCCAAGGAAGATTACAAACTATGAAGACTCAAAGTGACTGAACCAAATCTTTTTTCTTGTCATTTATTTGCCCAGCGTATTAATTTTTTTTTGTTTTTCGGGGGTATCCGAGCTGCTAGATGGCAGACAATCATGTCTTATCCCTTTAGGTGAGCCTCATGTTATGTAAAATAAGTACACATTTCTTGATCTACGAGCATTTTGAAAAAAATGCATGTTTATAGTCATATTGGTGTTTTCCATACCATTCAAAGACCCTATTGTTTATTTTGTCCTTCCAGAGTCTCATGAACTTGTATTATTAAATAATATCATATTTTTAAGTATACATAAATGCAAAGTTAATCAAAATAACTTTTATGTTTATTATAATACAACCCAGCTCGGTGGCTTTGGGGGTAGGGCGCCCGCCCCGAGACTGGGAGGTTGCTGGTTCAAGCCTCAGCCGAGTCATACTTAAGACTTACAACATTGGTACTTATTGCCTCCCTGCTTGGCGCTCGGCATTAGGGGTTGGAATTGAGGGGTTTGGTCACCTAATGACTCCCAACACATAAGTTGGGTTGAGCGAGGGGGCTGGGAATCCCCTCCTCTGTAACAATCTCCCAGAAAGAGTCAGAAATGTGAATGTGTTCTTGACTCTAGTCACCTACCACTAGGGGGATATGGCTCTGGTATATATATATATCTAATATATATATATATATATATATATATATATACATAATACAGGGCAAATCCAGCTTCCGGACTTACTGTGCGGAGTTTGTATGTTCTCCCCGTGCTTGCGTGGGTTTCCTCCGGGCACTCCGGTTTCCTCCCACATTCCAAAGACATGCAATTCAGGTGGATTGGCCGGTCCAAATTGTCCCTAGGTGTGAATGAGCGAGCGAGTTGTCTGTCCCTGTGTGCCCTGCGTTTGGCTGGCAACCAGTTCAGGGTGTCCCCTGCCCACTGCCCGATGATTGCTGGGATGGGCTCCAGCACCCCCGCGACCCTACTGAGGATAAGCGGTGCAGCTAATGAGATGAGATGAGATGAGATATATAATACAAATGATAGCAAATGTCATGGTGTGTATTTGTGCCACTCTCTAAGTTTCTGTCTGGTTCGTCACTGTTTGGCAGACTTTTAGCTACTCTACCGATTTCAAGAGAGTGCCAAATCTATGTGTACACACCAACTAGAAGCTAAAAAGACAGATGCAAACAAGAATCATTTGGTGATGTGGACTTTTTTCAACTGCAGAAAAGGGCAATGTATCACATTGAACACACTAAAAAAACACCCAAAAAAAATAACAAACAAGTACGTTGTTTTGTTAGACCAATCTCATTTTGCCCAGTTCGGCTCTACTCTGGACGGTCTCGGTCACTGTAGCAGATGACGACGTCATTGTGGATCGCTAATAATGTCTCAGTACACTAGAAAATGTTATCATCAACCAATCTTTTTTTTTTAGTGCGTGTTTTCGGCATTGCTAAGTCATTTACTATTCAGAAAATGTGAACTATTCATCAAAATTTATTTTAAAAGAGGGACTTTCAAACTGAAAGATACATTTTTTGGTGCAGTTTGGGATTTGTTTAAGTTAGCCATTCCTACTCTAAACACGTGCAACGGGATGGACATGTTATGCTTTTCTCATGAGTAAATCACAAGAAAACATTGAAAAACGATTGAATAAAGAGTGGTACTTCTTCTCCTTAAATGATTTCCCTTCAAAAATATTGTTACATCAGAGAGTTATGTGACTAAAACGATAGCCAGCAGATTATTTTTTATAGAACTCTTATCACAATAACGGGCAGGGCAGGGGGTTTGGGGCTTACAGTTCACACTGGGACACAACATGTTTTAGAGATTTGAAATATGAAAAATGCACTAATTCCTGAAATTGACAATAGGCGAGGAATATTATCATTAAGGCAATACAGAAATGATAAAAAATACAATATTCGTTGTATTTTTCGTTCGTTTCCTATTTTATCTTTGTAATAGAAGTCAATAAAACATGACTGGGGACATAGTATTTTAGTGTACTTGCACTAAAGTCAGAGTAATTTATTTAAAATGAGCTGAAAATGTCATAATGTCCTAAAACTCAACATATAAGGCAGAAGACACTTGTGGAAGAGCTCCGCGCATCTATTCCCAGGGCACCTGATCTAGTTTCACTGATGTCACACTTCATTGCACTCATCATCTTTTCTGACAATAGAACCTTTGTTGTGGTTACTGCTATATTTGAAACTATTTTCAAGGGTTGTTGTGGAGGAGGGTCAAAATGGCTGATTATCAACAAGTTCAGTAAAAAATAAGTGATACATTTACCAATGACACAGCAGCTTAGAGATAAGAAAAATAAAATAAATAGCACTCAGCGTAAAGTGAGCCTCTGACACCCAAAATTAAACAATAATTACTTCTAATTTACAATACATCAAACGGTCACAGACGGTTTATACATATGTGTGTGTGTATTTTCTCTAGTTTTTTTTTTCTATAAAAAGTTGTGATTTTTAAAGTAAATACAAGCCAAATGCTACCTACGGCCACTAGACTGCTTACACTACTTTTAGTTTGTATTTTTATTTATTTATTTAAGCCAGTAAGACACTTAAGGCAAACATTATAAATTTGAGTTTGTATGGTGTGGTGATTTGGTTCAGGTGTAAAGGTGCTTTCACTTAAGTGTTAAAATGAACTATTTAATATTTAATGTCATAAACATATTTGTTTCCATTGTTTATGGTTTGAAAAGATCCCTTAGCATCTGTGATGGTAATATGTAAGGTAAGCTACTAAAGTAGGATAAATTATACCGCACAACACTGAAAAACTTTTACTTTAATTTACTTATCTGGCCCGCCTGGTCTGGATCTAGCCCCAGAGCCACACTGAGTTTGAGTTCCCTACACTGGGAATTGATAAAAGATAAGTGCGCATACAACTGACTGATATTTTTATTGTTTTTCATTCTATACTGCTTTATCTTCTGGATTTTTACTTTTGTTATGAGACATAGAGTACGCAATATTTATTTTACTTTCAAGTTGATATTTAAATTAATTGTGCAATGCGGGTGATTAAAAAATTGACCAATTTGATCAGTGCTTCCATCTATGTGATTCTTCATTTGTGGGTGTGCATAAAATTGATGCAGGTCAGTTAATCACACAACATAGAGTGACACACAACCTTTCCAAAAAATAGAGAAATATGATGACAGTAAAGGTCAACAAAAAAAAATTACCCAGAGGATACTCTGGATAGCCTCTGAAATGTATAATCTGATGGCCCCTTTGAGAGACTCATAAGCTATGTAAGATGTCTACAACAATCGCACTTAACTAGCAATTTGGGTATAGTGCAACGCCTCAACAGAAGAACTTTATTGTTATAATTGCACTTCAAACACCTGGTGGGTTATAAACCTTGCAACCAGATGATGAAGGTAGTTTCAGCCCCCTCGTGATTTGAGTTTCATACCTCGAATACCCTTGTTGGATGATTTTTTTTTCAGACATGAGGGATGTGTCCTTTTTAAATTTGCCTCGGCAGATCTTGTCTTGAGTGAGCTCATGTAACGCCAATATAACTGTGATCTCTGAGGGAGTCACTCCTTAATCTTCACCACCAGTGAGACTTTTGGCTCCCTTGGTCACTTGCCATCTCATTTTTGTTTGCCAGCCACTTCCCGGCTATTCAATTCTCTTACTTTACAATGTCTCATGTTTCAAATGATGGATTTATACTTAAATTTTTAAAGGGTTTTTCTTTTTGGAACATGCCTGGAGGTGAACTGAAATGTGGTCCAGGTACAATGAAAAACAATGATCTCACTCTGCAGAAAACTGGAGTCTCTTTTCTACATGTTGCCTTGGTCTGAAACCAAAAATACCCCTTTTAGGCAATATTAGGCAAATAAAAAATGGATAATAAAGATACTAACACAAGAGTGATCCCAGGCCATCAAGGCCTTAATGTCAGAAGGTTCCTGTTACTCTGTAGGTTCCTTCTTTACCTATCCCCCACCCTCTCCGCTCTCTCCTATCTCTCTTAACTTAACTTTATGTGATCACTCACTTTCAGGTTAAATTTTCCTCCTCACAGCTGTGGTCACTTGTCTTGATTTTTCTACTATCACGACTCTCCCTCATTACTATTCGAACGCTCTGTTTCCTTGGCTCTGTGTTAGGTACTTAACTTCCATGTCAGATCAGGAATAAACTTGTCTCAGCCTCATGTTATTCCAGTGTATCAAACCCTTGCCTGGCCCTACGTTTAGGAGTACATCCTGACAAACTCTTGGGCTTTCCCCCTCGCTGTTTGTAGTAACTGGAATCCTCACCCCTCGTCTGCATCTTGGACCAAAATTGTTACCTGACCTCCTGTGTAACAAACCCAGCCCGGTTAAAAGACCAACGTTTGCTTGTCAGTGTTTCTGTGCATTGCTTCCGCACTACTCAGTGTGGGTTCTTGACACTCAAAGGACAATCTTTACCCGGCTAGTAATGGACCATTGGGCGCACTGTCCTATTAACATCCTCACAATACTTCACAGTCACTGTGTGTTTGGCAGCAAGGATTATCATTAAGTGCTTGTAAATGACATATCCTTATTACCTGCAAAAAACTTGTCAGTAAATTAGTGTGTGTGTTATACAAGACTACAATTCACCCCCTAACCTCACGTGCCTTAGAAAAAGTCTTCATCTTTCTTTTTTCAATACAACTTTATCCTTTCTGGACTGCAAGTTTATCTTATTAGTGTTTTTACTTTTCTTTAAGAATTATTAGGTAAGGATTATCATGGTGGTGGCGAACTTCATTTGCCGTAAAACAAATAAACATCCTTATCAGTTCATCTTTTTTTTTCAAAAACGTTCTCCCGAGCACTCGATTTTCCTGCTCTCAGTCTCGGCGGTTGCTATAGTAACAAGCTGTGCGGGGGCTGCGATGCAGCGCACACTGTATGACCGAGCTCACCGGGAAAGGGTGGAAAAAGGCTGAGATTAGTTTGGTGACAGGGTGTCAGAGGCTCACTTTACGCTGTGGAGCTAATGTTTTTTTTTTTTTCAAGTTTTCTAAATTGTTAGAAAAAAATCCTCCTCAGTGAGCCAAAGATATGTCATCCACCCATCCATTTTCATGCACCTGCTTATCCTTAGTAGGGTCGCGGGGGTGCTGGAGCCCATCCCGGCTATCCTCGGGCAGTGGCAGAGGACACCCTGAACTGGTTGCTAGCAGGGCACACAGATACAGACAACTCACTGGCTCAGTCTCATTTAGGGAATTAACCTGACATGCACATTTTTTGGAATGTGTAAGGAAACCGGAGTGCCCGGAGGAAACCCATCAAGCATGGGGAGAACATGCAAATCCCACACAGGAAGGTTCGATCTCATAACTTCAGAACTATGCCGCACACGCGCTAGCCACTGCGCTGCCGTGCTGCCCAAGATATGTCATCAATATACAAATACATATATGAACAGTGATACCTCTACATAAGAGGCTAATTAGTTCCCGATGAGTGCGAGTATCTAGAATTGCTCCAATGTGAAAATCAATTCATCTGTTCCCAGCATCCAAGTTAACCTTAAATAGCTATCAAACTTTCTTCTTTCTGATCACCATCTCATTAAGATAGTAATTGAACATAAAAATACAGTAATAAGAAAAATAAGATAATAATAAAATGACATGTATATTTATGTACAATATATCCATTGTCTGCACCCCTTATCCTCAGTAGAGTCGCGGGGGTGCTGGAGCCCATCCCAGCCTTCTTCGGGCAGTGGGCAGGGGACACCCTGAACTGATTGCCAGCCAGTCACAGGGCACACAGGGACAGACAACTCACTCTCTCATTAACACCTAGGGACAAATTTGACATGCCAATTGACTTGACATGGATCTTTTTGCAATGTGGGAGAAAACCGGAGTGCCCGGAGGACACACATGCAAGCACGGGGAGTGCAAGCAAACTCCACACAAGAAAGGCTTATAGATGGATTTGATCAAATGACCTCAGAGCTTTGCTGCAGACACACTCACCACTCAGTCGCCATGGTGCCCTGTATACATCCCTCTTTCTTTCTCTCTCTCTCTCTCTCTCTCTCTCTCTCTCTCTCTCTCTCTCTCTCTCTCTCTCTCTCTCTCTCTCTCTCTCTCTCTCTCTCTCTCTCTCTACATGTATATATATGTATAGGTATTTACATGACGGTTCACGAATCCCTTTACAGCATGGGTCGTGGCGCCAATGGGAACGCAACTCGGGACAGCTTTTTCCACTTTTAACAGTTCCTGGCCGCTTTTTGGGTCGTGGCAAAGTTGGCACCAGTCCATTCCTAAATATGGTTGGCCCAGTTCTTTTTCGGCCTTCCTCTCCTACTGCCTGTTTGGACTGTGCCCTGGAGAATTATTTTGGCCAGTCCTAATGACCTTGTGACGTGATGATACCACTGAAGATTCCGTCTGCCCACAGTTGACAACAGTTCTTCATAGGGTCTGATGTGCCCTTTCATGGTGTCGCGCACCATTTTGTTTGTCACCTGGTCTAAGTAGCTGATGCCTAGAAGTTTCCTGTAGCATCATATTTCCATTTCTTTACCAGTTTTGATGTAAGAGTCCATGTCTCACAAGCGTAGGGGAAGATGAAAGTAACTAGCGCTTGCATGATCTTTGATTTATCTACACTGTTCTTGAAGGTTATGTTTGTGGTGATACCTTGGGGATTGTTGGTCATCACTTTTTTTCTGTGCTGATTTCCATTCCATACTGGTTTGATGCTTTGTCCAGGCACTTGACCTGATCTCCGAATCTCTGTTCGTCTCCTGCCATTCCGGCAATATAATCTGCAAAACTAAAGTTAGTGATGGCTTGTCCCCCACTACTGACTGTACCTTCATGGTGCACCAAAGCTTCGGACATGATTGTCTCCAGGAAGATTTTGAATAATGTTTTAGAGAGAATGCAGCCTTGTCTCACGTTGACTGTGGTTCGAAAGCACGCTCCATTAGTACCATTGATATCCAGTGGTACCATTGATAGGTTCCGCACTATTGGTATTGGCATACAGCTGTTCAATGGTCTGAACTAGTTTCTGGTCCATGTTAGATAGATAGATAGATAGATACTTTATTCATCCCTGTAGGGAAATTCACACTCCAGCAGTCTACCCTGTTGTTTATTAACAGATTAACATGATGCCCTAGGGGTGCTTGTAGTGGAGTGGATGACATCACACGCCAGTCTAAGAGTTCGACATCCCTGCGGCAGATGGAAATCTTTTTCTTTGTGTCCAGGGATACACCACTTCGTGTTAGCGAGTTCTCCTCTCCGATTCCCTTGGCTTTCGTGTCTCTGTATAGCGACGCTGAAGCCGGAATAGCTCCGGGTAGCTCCGGGTGGCTACACGTTAGCGTCCGGGGTGCTAAACGTGAGCCACGTTTCCGCAAAACACAGCAACTGCGCTCCCTGTGCGCTTCGATGTTTTCCACCAGCACTCGTTGGTCTTATTTGGTAGTGAGTTCACATTTACCATGATTACGGATGGTACCGAAGACTTATAACGCTCCAGCTCTTCTTCCACCATAGGCCCCCTCATCACGCCGGCACGGGAATTCTTCAGGGCAGGGAGTTGATTCCTCGAATAAACGCAGTTTTGTGCGCTAAAACCCATGTCCATAGGATAGAAAGTCATCCAAAGTGTAGTTGTTAAACGGGAAGAAAAACACTGAAGATAGGAGCAGACAATAAAACAATGAATCACAAAAAGTGAGAGATAACAGGGCAGCTGCTGGAAAAGGCAGCCGCTCTGTGGCGGCGCCGCTTTGATTTGTAATTCAGCATGGTGGCCCTTAAAGCGGCTTGTCATACACTGTCAAACACCTTGAAATCAACAAAAACGTAACAGAGGTTTCCCTGGTGCTGTTGAAACTTTTCACATAGGATGCACCAATTCAAAATTTGTTCTGTTGTGTTCCTTCCCTCCTTCCCTGGTTTCGGTCTTTCCAGTAGGACCTTTAGCATAACTTTCTTGCATGGCTGATGAAACTGATGGTTCTGTAGTTGGAGCATAGTTGAAGGTTTCCTTTCTTAGGGAGCACAATTACTAGCGATTTTGTCCATGCACACACACATATATATATATATAAAACATGTGTGTGTGTGTATACACTGAAGATCAAAAGTAGAGATCAATTTGTAAAAAAGAATTTTGAAG
The DNA here is from genome assembly GCF_059441175.1 of Urocampus carinirostris. Taxonomy (NCBI): domain Eukaryota; kingdom Metazoa; phylum Chordata; class Actinopteri; order Syngnathiformes; family Syngnathidae; genus Urocampus; species Urocampus carinirostris. The sequence goes on along the minus strand of NC_142358.1, from coordinate 19,213,927 downwards.
TAATACCATCTTCACTGTTCCACAGTAAATTACATGTTATTTTGTCTATATCTTAGTACTACTTTTTCACTAAATGCCTAAAGTAGAGGTGAGATCTTGAGCCTGAACCCAACCCAAAATTAGAGCCGGGTTTGAGCATAAAATGTCAATCATTGAGTGCATACTTAAATTGAGGGACTCAGCCAGAAGTAAACCCAAAGTTGCTTACTTCAGCCAAAGTATGTACGGTGCCGAAGTAAAGCTTTGGGTTTATTTTGGGCCGAGTCCCTCAAATCAAATAAATCGGTTGGGTTCGGGCAGGTTCGAGTTTATATAGCAGCGGGCCAGGTCGGACTGGATTTTCTAGGCCCGATCTTACGTCTAGCCTAAAGGCATTTCACAAAAAAATAAATACAATAAAATCCGAAAATGCCCTGATCAAAATGAAAGAACACACTGATCAAAATTAGAGTCAACAATGACTTAGGCGTGGAAAAAAATTATGAAGCTGACAACATTCGGTAATCAGTAAGAAGTGTATAGACCTCTGCTGTAAATTATTTCAGAAACTTTGCGGCCACGGGATAGCACTCGTCTTTCACACTGCTCTGGTGTGATTTTTGTCTATTCTTCTTATAGCCTCCACAGCTTGGTGGATTTAGTGTGCATTTCTTGACTAAAATTTTGTCACCAAGGATTTTCCAGAGGATCTCTATTGGGTTTAGATCAGGACTCTGGGTAGGTCATGCCATTAATTCAATGTTTTCACCTTCAAGTAAATGCTTTACCCATATTGCTGTGTGACATGGAGCATGAAGACTGCAGGCTGATTGGGCGATGAACGCTAGTAATAAACGATGTGCTGTAGAAAAAGGTTCTGATACACATTTGCATTCACTCGGCCATGTAGCTGTACGAGGGGCCTAACACCTGCTGCAAAAGACATGCCCCAAACCATGACACTTCCTCCTCCTGACTTTTTTTTACACACTTTTGGTTTAGTCCTTCTCTAATGTGTCACTGAACATAATGCTTCCATCAGACCCAAATAAATTGCTTTCAACACTGAAGTGAACTCTGGACCAATTCTCCTCTGTTTCGATCACTGCAGTCCAAATGCTCTCAAACATCGTAAAGTGAGACAGATCCTTACCATGTTCAGTACTAAACTGGCGAGCAATTCCAGCTGCTGTGTCGAAACAATTACCCAATGACATCCTCCTCAGTGACCAATCCTCTCTTACATTTGTCTTTATTGGACGACCAGCCTCCTTGGGCGACTTGAATGAATTTGAAGTTTTGTAGAGATTCAAAATTCTTAAAATCACAGATTTTGAACGGTCAACTTGTATTACTATGGCTGATAGGGTCATCCCTTTTGTTTTCTTCTGGACAACATGCTGCCAGAGGCTTTCAGTCAATTTAGAACGATCCACCGTTTTGCAAAGTCAGTGAAACTAGCAGTTGGAATTCCAGTTAACTAGGGGTTGACAGATAAAGGCCATTAGCACCATGTGCTGGATAAGCACCACTAAGTGGGAGGCACCTGAAAATGTTCTCTTATTTTGATCAGTTCATTTTTGGCTGAATGAAGTTTTTGGTCAAATCCATTTTGTGAAAAAATGTTGTATCTAATTCGTACTTTCAAGTGTTTTAAAAATTTAAGAGTATGTTTTCATCTACAGTATGATTGTAACAATTTATTTTTCACTGATGCATACACACGCACGCAAACGAACCTTTTTTTAACAAATGGCGGGAGGGGGCGCTACTTTGCAGATTTTGCATTTCGGGAGGGGAGCTGGTCCCCGATAATTGTGAATTATGAGGAATTACACTATTAAGCAAAAATTCAGTTTGATTAAACACAACAAAAAAACAGGTAGTTATTTATGACATCCACTGGTGAATAATGAGAATTGCGTTTATTGTAAAGCATTTTGGTCTATTGTTGAAATGAAGTGTACTACTTTTTTTGGTGTCTGAATATACAAAATATGATATCTGGGCTATCCAACATCACATTTCAAAATGTATTCTCAAATCTTTCAATGTCATTAGTACCTACACCAGAAACACATAAAAATCAGTATTTCGCGCATGATAAAGAATACAATAAAACTATTGAAAATTCTATCTATCTATCTACCCGTGTCATATCCTTTGAGAGAGTGGACCAACAGGGAGGCAGACACGTAGAAAAACAAAAAAATAAAAAAAGTGAAAAGTAGAAAAAAACACACAGACAATTTTTTGGACCATGGCCAATCTCAAATGCCCAAACACCCAAACAAGTTAAGCACTTTGGCACCCAAGTTAGTCATGCTTTCGTCCCTGCAGATGAAACGGGACACAAGAAAGCAGCCATGTCACTCGGGTCAGGGTGACAGAACACACTCTTCTGTTCAACAGCAGGACCCGACAGCTTTCGCTGGTTTACCCCTGATGCATTATATAGGTGCCCTGCCCATCCCTTAGAACACGTCTAAACATCCCACTATCCTTTTACAACACCTCTCCACTCATTCCTACCACCAACAAGAGCTCAGGCTTCCACTATATTTAGATCTCTTTCTTGCAGTGCACTCATAACACCATCCATCCACGACAATCGCGGTCTTCTTCTTGGTCTCCTTTCATTTACTTCTGCTCTGTAGATCCTCTTCAACATTCACTCCAAACCAACCGAGTACTCTCCTATCCACACGCTTGCTCAGTTCCACTACTACTCCAGTTCTGGCTCTCACAATTTCATTTCTCAATACATCACTTACCATCTGAATATGCATTTATAATACTCGAAGGTTAATAACTTCCTATTTATTTTACATAACGTGTGCCTCACATATTGGGGGATGACATAAATGTCGGCCATTTTCCTAGCTTATTTTATTTATTAATAAATATGAATATATAATATACATACACTCTGTGTTTGCAAAAGCTTTTTAACAAGCAACAAACATGATGCACATCCTTAGTTTTAATTCATTATTTTAAATTTCTTTAGAAGTGTTCTTGCAGCAGTTTTCTGCAATGCACATTTGTTCTGTTTTGTTTTGATTTCAATCAAGAGAAAATAATTAAAGCAGCATATATCCCGTGGTACACTCCAAACGTTATTGTAGAAATGATGAAAAAGGTTTTTGTGTGGATCAAAAATAATGTCACCGGACCACTTTTTCATGCAATACGCAAGGCTGACCAACAATACTTTTGAAATATGCTAACCTCCTATTCCACATCGTGCATACTCCGTTATTTCTCGGGGGCATCAATGTTCACGTTTCATTTAATTACCTTTTTCCGAGTTCGGTGTCTGGGCTAAATTAGGGGTCAATTAATTTTCTATTCGGGAACGGAGCAGCCATTCAGGACACTTTTCTAGCTGGCCTTTCAAATGTCTGATGAATGAGGTGAGCCCAAAAAGAAAAGGAAATTACAAGATATGAGATAAAAGGAACACAGGAAGTCATTCATTCATCTAGTATCTACTAAAAACCGAAATTGCAATGAGAATATTCGTGTCGTGTCTCTTCTATAATAATCCACACATTATGCACATTGACTGATATTAAAGAAGCCTCATGAACGGAATGTGGAAAAAAATAACAATCCAGTGGGCAAGGTTTTGATACTTTCATATTTGCTCGAGTTTATTTTGAAGTTTGACCTTACCTAAACAGATAGCTTAGGCTCAAAGTCAAGGTAGACTAAGTTGTGATGTGAAGAAACCCAGTGGCAAGCCATGCATTTTACATCTAGGCCTTAAGTAGGCTGAATCAATCCAAACCTCAATAACTATTTCATGGTTATAAAACATTTACTGCAGCTACAGCCATGAAAGTTATTAAAAAACTTTAATAATAACCCCATAAAATTGTTTTATTTAGGAATATAACTCCAAATCATTTTTATCTGTGCACGAACAAATCTCCATTCTTTCCACATGTAGATTTCAATTACTCTGGCAGAGAAGATTTTCAGTGCGTTTCAGTTCTACCAATAAGTTATTTTCTCACGCCACCGAAGCTAATGCTGAAAGTCCAGCTTGAGCTTGTCGTGTTTCTGGCATTTTTACTAGTTTAAGGGCTGAAAATGTCTGTTTTTCACAAGCTGTGGACAGGGGTAATTTTTCTTCAGGTTTTCGATGTCAATATTCCGTTACCGGCCCTTAGCCATTCATAGTTTGTGAAACCGGTGACGTTCGTCAACGCACGCCAGCGGGCGCTCAGACACCAATTTGGAATCTGATTGGCTAAACCAACAGCTTTCTTCACTAATGTTATATGTCTCACAGCCTTTAGAAGTCTTTATGAAGGCCCTGGACAGATTTCTGACCCTAACATAAGTATTTTTTTTTCATTTTGACTCATTTCTAAAGACCTACAGAAGATTTTGTTTTGTAGCTATATAGGCATAGGACATTACGAAACAAAGCTTTAATCCTCATCTTTCCTTTCCCAAAAAGCATGTTTCTAGCTTTTACCATTGTTTAACATTGCTAAATTTCTTGAAACTAGTCGTTTTGAAGAAAAACAGAGAAAACAAGCTTTTTGCAAAAGGATGCATTATTTTTTTTGCATTTGCGCTACCTCCAGTATCCAAACAATGCTTTCTATAAACACAAGGGCACTTTGCTTGCAAAATAACATTTTATTTCAAGAAAAATTAACTGATGCACTTTCCAAGAACTTTTCAGTGCCTGATATCTCTGAATAATTGATCTCATGATTTCAATCATCATGGCTATCATCTTACTGTGGACATGCACAAAACGTCATGCCTCGCTTCGTCATCGTTTTTTAAGGGATAAACTATTTTGAAGAGTGAACTTCCAGAATTTGTCTATTACTCACTACTCTCACCACAATGCTTCCCTATGCCATATGGGGCCACCTACGTACATTCATTCGCCAGATAGAGAAGGCAAAACTAGAAAATAGGGTTCAGAGGTGGGACAAAGATCTCATAAAAGCCACTTCTGTCATCTAATAGTGATTTATCATACTGATAGAATTCCAGAGGCTTGATAAGAAGTACCAAAATCTTTAAAATAGTTAGTGAAATTAAAACAACAAAAAACGTATTGTCCCATTTTGGCACTCAAACACAGTTTTTATGTGCCTACATTTTGGAAGTTTCATCCTTTGTTTAGCGGTTATCCCATCAGAATGCACCAAATCCCAATTATCAATCACGAGAGTCGTGCTGACACAGACAAACACAAAAGTTGGGAATCACACCTACGGGAAGCTGAAGGGCTCTCAATTGTGTGTGGAATGTAAATGTATTGCCCGGTTTGCTTTCTAAAAGTACTCCTGGTAGACACAGTGCTTGTATTGATCTTACAACATGATACAGCACCACAGGGAGATCATTTACTCCTATATAGTCCCCCGTGTTTAATTATAAACACTTTAGAAAAGAAATGAGCACTAATATCCATTACCAGTCTGATTAAAATGCATGCAATAGAACTTATGATAATCAAGTGCAAATTGAATGCAGCTTCAGCTCTCTTTGGCAAAGTGCATTTGCAATGCCAAAAGTCCAACAGACTTCCATAAAACAAAACACATAGGCAAAAAGGGTATTAAAACAAAACAATAATCATTATTTCAAGTGAGTTTATCTTGTACAAATGGGAGATATTTTTGATCATCTTAATTTTAAATTATTGTTTTTTTCAAATAAAAGTTTGAATAGGGACAGAAAAATTGACATAACGAAAAAGTATACATTTTGACTTTTGCCCAAAATAATTGCTCTTCTTTTCATTGCACTATTGTTACATTGGACATTTTAAATTGCACCATTGTTACACTTAGGCCAGTCTCGAAGCACACTACATTGTAAATATTTGTTTTTGCCTCTTATCCCGAAAGTCTTTTCTCTTTTTTTTCTCCATGGTGTCTTTATTACATGTTTACCCTGGAACGCCATGTCTAATCTCATTGCATACAATGTTTACTACGTTGTTATTAAGGACCATTTTCATTTGGTGGGCCGGATGAAGAAGCCTGATGAGTTGCATGTGGCCCGCGGGCTGTAGTTTGCTCACACCTGGTTTAGAGGTGAAAATTCAACGCTCTCACCGCCGGAGCTTTAATTCCTGTTGCATACAATGTTTTGTGGTTTTGGTCAGTGGTATTTTTCAACTGATCAATCATTGCACAGATAAGGTAATCCACCAGGTGACGCAGAGCATTTTTGTAGCTGGGAACAGGTTTGTCCAATATCCACACACTTGTCCCTAAATATCCTTACCCCTTCATAAGGACATTTTGAACAGAAGACTTGGTTGGGTCATTTTCATTACACTGCCACGCCAGCACCGCTGACAGAGAGAAGGCTGGTCAGCCGCACCTGATTTCCTGTCTCTGCGGCAAAGGGGCAAGGACCTTCAGCCATCCCGTTGCTGCAGCCAACGTTAATTATTTTCTTTATTTAGGGCCGTTTGGTATCCGACCCTTGACGGGGAGGTTATGTTATGGCCTGGTCCGCCTCCTTCCACCAGGGGATGCAGAGCGTGCTTGAAATTGGGCACAGGTGTCAGGTCATATTCGTTTCCGGCATGCTAGGATGTTGTGTTTCTGGTCCCTTTTTTACTTTCCTCCTTGCATTTTCCATTTCCAGTTTCAGTCACTGTTTTTGATACGGACTAACCGTATTTTCTGGATTATAAATTTCTCCCTACTATAAGTCGCACCAGACCTAAAATGCATAGTTAAGAAGGCAAAAACATGTATAAGTCCCACTCGGAGTATAAGTCCCATGTTTGTATCTTTAAAGGCATTTTAAAATGTAAAAATAAAGTACAGAACACGGTATACTAACGTTACATGTATGCATATCTTAGACACGCTTGAATATATCAGTAACGACGTAACATATTAAGAATTATTCAGATAAAGAACATGCTTACCAAACTATCATCTTTACTCCAAATCACTAAATCCAATAAAATATTCATCTTCTGTGTCACTTTTACCAGTAAACAACTGCAAGTCGGTAGGAAGACAATAAGCCGCTTCGCTTCCTCTTTCTGCTTCGAAAAATGTCCCCCACACAACAGGGCAGGGTTGAAATGATCAGTTGGGGCCCCATGTGAAGGGATATACAGTACCGGTGATACTTATAGTCCGGAAAATACGGTAATCCGGTTTTGTTTTGTTTGGACTTTTCCTTGTTTTGTGTTTCCATGTTTTTCACTTTGTACCTCCTTTTGTTATTAAATGCAATCCCTGTGTCCGTTTCTGCAGGAGTGCATTCCCCAAAACCTTAATAGAATATACTTAAATAAATACAGAAAGTTAAAAAATACTGAATGTACTCTCCTGGCCTCATCATCAGTCTATTTTTGTGTACACAATAACGTGTATCACAGGTGAATATGTTTGAAAAGCGCTAAGAGACATGAAGTACAGACATCTCAGTAGAGCGTGGGCTGAGAACCATGGCAACAGCCTCGACCAACCGGAATGTCATTAGCATCAGTCATTTTGACGGAGCTCACATTTCATCAGTCTAATTCTCTGATCGGTATTTATGCCTCCCGCATATACATGTTCGCTAAATGCGCGCCTTGTTCTAATCCTACCGCCACACACCGGAGAGCTCTCATAAAGCCGTCTAATAAAACATCGCCCACACATTTCAATAGTATGAGTGTCAATTCAATACCTGTGTGCCATGAAATCCTTTCAGCCTACCATTTTCAACAGGCGTCATTTAGAAATTCAATGGTTTCCTTTATATTTTTTGATGTGTTTTTGTGGGGAACATTGAATAACATATGCTGGTGTAGAACTTATAGAATAGAATTGTCTTTGTCAATGTAAACATGTAGTAAAAGACTTTGAAGACCAAAATATAAAAGACTTAGGATAAATGGGAAAAAAGTCACATATTGTTTAGAACAGGCATGTCCAAAGTCTGGCAGTCTGGCCCAGGGGGCAGTTACGACCCATGATCAAATTTTTACTGGCCCGCGTCCTTTGTCATAAAATTAATAATATTTGGCCCATCAGTCATGGTGACGACAGTATAGAATACATTTGTACAAAAAAATAGATGATGGCACTAGCCCTTTGGCCACCTTGCCCTTGGCTTTTTCTGAAAATTTTAGCCCACTTCATTCCTGAAATGTCTATAAGGGCCGCCGCTTTAAGGATATGTGAAAATTTGTTTTTTTTATTTATTTTTTCACCGAAATCCAAAACAACTTTGCCAAGAGACTGTGGCTGTTTTCAAACAAAATAATATCAAGAGGCACTGCCAGACAAAACATGCTGACCAGAAAAAACTCACTGGAAACGGAGGCTGTGAAAAGGTGAAGCAACTGGAAGCTTTTTTAAGGGCACGACGGTGCTTTTTAACAAGACCCTGTTAGTCAAATGAAAATACTACGAAAGCGAGTTATGAGGTCTCAATGCTGATTACCAAGCAGTGCAAACCTTTCTCGACTAATGCCAGGCTGAATAGTCAACCCTCACACATTTTCAGCTTATCAAAACTGCCTGGCTTTCTTAAAGGTTTGGACACCCCTGGCTTAGAGCCTGGCCTAAATTATGCTGTTATGCTGAGTGAATTAAAGCTACTGGACTAGTTCCAGGTTTGATGAGTGGTAAAATCAAAGAGTCAAAATTATTTTGAACAATATATGGAGTTTATTTTTCAAACTTGCTGAATTTAATGCCATGATTACTAATGCGAGGGACCTGTGCCCGCTCCTTTGGCGCCAACTGCCTCGGACTCTGATTGGCTCCCTGTCACTATTCAAATCCCCGCCTTTCTGTCACCTGTTGTCAGTCCGTCTGCAAACCTCAGTTTACGCTAGGCAAGCTTTTTGACCCTGACTCACTCCTGTTTTGGCTCCCGTCGGTTGCCCGGCTTCAACCCATTTTCTTATCTCAACCACGTTTTTTTGCTCTCCTGTCCCGGCTACTGACCTGTTTTTTCCCGCTCCCGACACCGCCATCGGTCGCCATGGAAGTACCACTTCCACGTTTAGAGCAACCTGCTCCCTGCGACCAGCGATCACCGGATCATGTGTGCAATCCTTTCCCTTCTTCCCAATAAAACTGAGAGAAACGTACACCAGTGGGTCCTGTCTCTGTTCTTGTCTTGACATTTAACAATTTACTATTTAAATAAAGCACAGATTTACAAATGTAATTCTTCTAAGTTTGTGTTTTTGCTTTTTGCAAAAATATTTAGAATATGAGGCCCCCGAATAGGCCGTGCTTAATACACTTAATTGAACCTAGACTCATTTATGTTGGACCTATCTTTGTTTTTAAAGAACTGGTGGTTTTAACAGTATAAAACTAACAATATAAAGGTGTTAGCATGGCCAAGCCAAAGTTCAGACCTCAATCCTATAGCGCAAGGGTCGGGAACCTTTTCAAGCAATAAAAGCAAAATATTTTGATTATATTTTGGGAAAGAGCCACAACATATTTTTCGAGACAAAATTCAACAAAACCGCTAAACACGCTCTCCAGACAAAAGCTTATTTTTCAGCACATTTTATTACACTGTGAGACATTGGATGATTTGATACAATTTATGCAAAAACAATAATGCCAGAGCCTGTGTCCAAAATGTCAACAAATGTACCACTTCAAACTTATCTCCCGCCCACAATTACTTCCATGATCGTTGAGGCTTATTTTGACCTTGGTTTTATGAAAACATGACTGTTCAAAACAAGGTGCAAAGCAATTGTTTTGTGAAAACATCACACAATTCAGAAAACAAGAATTTCAACGTGTTTACTTTGAATACTGATAGCGCAAGGCAAGAGACAGAAGAAACTGGTTGGGCTCTCTGCACAGCTCTACCCGGGCCTACCGCTCACCTAATCAAATTGCTCTGGGTGCTCTTCTGGTGTTTCGGCGTATTTACAGTTTGTTATGTGGATTTTCATCGTAAGGTGTCTCAACAGTGATTACGGATTATTTATTGACCTTCCATATAAAGGATTCCTTAGTGATGTACAGCCAAAAGAATACTTTCGGATGCGACACGTGACTGTAACCATAGTTAAAAATGTGCCCTATTTATACAGGACAGTACCGCTAAATACTAGAGTTAGTTAGGCTTTGCATGCTCTACAATAGGCTACACACACTCAAATTGGTATCTAGATGGAACCAAATATGTTTCCCAGCCATACGCACTCATGAAAAGAGCTATATATGGCTCGTGAGCTAAAGGTCGTTATAGAGCTTTGAGCTGTTTTATATGGAAGAATGGGCAAATATTTCTGTATCAAGATATGCAAATACTTTTGCAAGGCACTGGAGGGCGGCAGTAGCTTAGGCGGTAGAGTGCTCGTCTTGGGATCAAGAGATCGCAGTTAGAATCCCGGCTCCTCCGTGTTACATGTCTTACCCAAGGACACTGAACCCCTAATGCCCCCAATAAGCAGGTTGGCACCTTGGATGGCTGCACGGCCGCTATTGGTGTGTGAGTCTGTGTGTGAATGGGTAAACATTGTAAAGCGCTTTGGGAAGTCTTCATTGACTTGAAAAGCGCTATATAAATGCAAATCATTTCATTTAATTTTCACTGTATATAATTAGGTTTTGATGCGCCAAACACATTTTTGATGATAGAATTCCTGAGTATTTATTTTGCCACTTTTACCAGCTTTTTGAGACATGTTAGAAGTTATCACATTCCTTATCAATTTTATACATGTAACAGTTTGTTGATTCGAACATTAGATTTTTTTGTGTGCGCGAGAATAAACATGTCAAACATCTTTTGCCCGAAAAAGTTCCTTAATAATGTGGGGAGCCTCTGTTGTTTTGTTTTTTTATTCTATCTTTTTATTATTATTATTGTTTTCTTTTCTGTGAAAGAGTGAACCAGCGATAACTGAAGCAAGTAGTAGCGAGGGGTCTCTGTACCTAAATCCCAAACGAAAACAGTTTCACTACCTTCGCTTTGCTCACGTGTGATAATGAAGGAATCTTTAATAGCAGGAATCATACCAATAACATACACTCATAATTTCTGAATTAGATTTGCAGCATATATTTGAGCCAAAATATTTATCGGAATTTGTCCATCTGTTCTACCTTTTCAGTGACGGATGGGCCGACAGGTATGACGTGACGGACGGTTATGTGAAGGAAGCTGCCGGCGGCATCACCATCAAGCTCCAATCTGCCGACGTCAAGTGGTTCGATGACTACTACCTGAAACTGCGACCCGACAACAACCTGAGGAACCCGTGGTTTACTGAATTTTGGCAACATCGCTTTCACTGTCGACTGAAGGGACACCCACAGGAAAACAACAAGTACAATCGCACCTGCAGCAGTAAGTAGGGACAGATTTATGCACATTATTGGAAAACATCTTTCTGTATTGATACTTTTTAATCACAATGGAAGGAAAAAAGAAGGGGGGCCGAAATGTGTCTTCCAACTACAGGGGAATCACTGGTAAAGTCTATTACGACAGGAGAGGGGTACTGGAGAGGAGGGTCCGTCAGGAAGTCGGATCTAAGATCCGAGAGGAGCATTGTGGTTTTTGTACAAGTCGTGGAACAGAGGACCCGCTCAACACACTGTGCAGAATCTTTGAGGGTGCATAGGAGTTTGCTTTTCTGGTTTAAATGTGTTTTGTGGACTTGGAGAAGGCATTCGACCTTGTCCATCTGGGAGCCCTGTGGTTCTGGAATTTGGGGTAGCGCACAATATTATGAGGGCTGTGCAGTCCCTGTATGCCCGGTGCCATAGTTGGTCCCGCATTCCCGGCAGTAAATCGGATTTGTTTCCAGTGGGAGTCGGACACCGCCAAGGCTGCCCTTTGTCACCCATTCTGTTGATAACATTTATGGACTGAATTTCTAGGCACAGCCTTGGCAAGAAAGGGTTCCAGTTTGGAAGCCTCAGCATTGCATCTTTTTTTGCAGATTATGTGGTGCTGTTGGCCTCCTTACGGTGTGATCCCCAGCTCTGACTGGAAAGGTTTGCTGCTGAATCTGAAGTGAACGGGATGACGATTAGCACCCCCAAGACTGAGACCATGGTTCTCAGCTGGAAAAGGTGGCATGCTCTTTCCGGGTCTGGGATGAGATCCTGTCCCAAGTTGAGGAGTTCAAGTATCACAGAGACGGGTGATCGACCAACGGATCAGTGCAGTGTCTGCTGTCATGCGGACCCTATTCCAGTCTGTCGTGGTGAAGAAGGACCTGGGCCAAAAAGCAAAGCTCTCAATTTATTAGTTGATCTATGTTCCTGCCCTCACTTATGGTCATGAACTGTGGGTCACGACCGGAAAAACGAGATCTGGATACAAGTGGCTAAAATGTATTTCCTCAGCAGGGTGGTCGGGCTCTCCCTTAGAGATAGGGTGACAAGCTCAGTCATCTAGGAGGGACTAAGTGTAGAGCCACTGCTCCTCCTTATTTACAGGAGCCAGTTGAGGTGGCTCAGGCATCTGATAACTATGCGTCCTGTACACCTCCCACGGCGGGTGTCCTGGGCTTGTCCCACCTGCAGGAGGCCCCGGGAACAACCCAGGATATGCCGGAGATACTACGTCTCTGGTCCGGCCAGGGAACGCTTCGGGATCCTGTCGGGTGAGCTGGATGACGTGGCTGGGGATTGGCAGGTCTGGGCTTATCTGCTGAGGCTGCTGCCCCCGCTACCCAACCCCGGATAAGAATGGATGGACTGATTGATAGGAAAAATATATATTAGGGTGTCCATTAAGTATCTAAAGATTACTGGTATTTAAACATAAAGGAGACCTTGTACAATTGTAACATGGGGACAGTTGTAACAGTCAAAGTTTGACCAATTGAAAGGATAGTCCCCTTTTCATTTTGACCTCACACAAGACGTTTGAAGATTCTGAATGACATTGTCTCAGTTTCATGGTCAAAAACTGTACTCTTTACCAAATGTGGATGTAAAATCGAGGGTTGTATGTGACATTGTGAGTGATGCAGGAATATTTATATATCCGCATTACCTTAGTAACAGAATGCGCAGTGACTAAAGTAGAAGTACACAATTTTATCAATAATGTGTAACAGTCTTCGATACCAAGAAAAGTAATTGCATTCCAGGAATGTGTTTCTTTGTCATGTGTTCGCATTGCTTACGATAAGGGAATAAGCATTTACGGTTGATGTAATGATGTGTTTATATCTGCATATTATAAAGAAGGAAAATATATTGTGGTGTTTTGGTTAGCCAATATTAGGAATACAGTTGCTAACATGAAGGTCTTTTACAAGATATGCAAATAGCTCTGTGTTTACCAACACAGCCTTTTGTGGGAGCAGAACTTTTATTGTTAACTCTTTTAGTGCCAGACGGTCCTTTCAAATGGGAAGCCTATTTTTGCAATTTTTACTCATTTTTAAAAGCCTAAATATAATTTGTTTCCGCAATGCAGGAGTTAGCACATTCGACTAACACCCAAGAGGTCGCTGGTTTGAGACCAGGTGGAAATATTTGTTGGCCTGGAGAGGGATGGCTTCCACCAGGAAATATAACACTAGTGGTTAAGGGATTCAAACAGAAACAACACAGCTATAAAGGCATAGGACACAATAAAAGAAAGCTTCACTTTAAAATTATGCATCATGCTTTTACCATTGTGTAGCAAACAACAGTTTAACATTGCTATTTTTTGGGAAAATAATCATTTCCCAAAAAATTGAGAAAGGTTTTTCTTTGTAAAACAAGGAATTTTAACAACAACTTCCACTGTGGTGCCTTTTTTATATAATTTTTTGATACCTACACATCTGAACAATGCTTTCCATAAACACAAGTGCACTTTGCAAAATAAAATTTTATTGCAAGAACAGCGAGCTTATGCATGAACTATGCATGAACTTTGCAAGAAATTTTTAGCTCCTGATGTTTCCGGTGACTTGATCAGTGATTGGGTTCCTGCAGACGTGCACGAAACGTCATCCCTCTGTCCCAACGATTATGCAGGCACTTTGTCATCTTTTTTAGAACAATAAAGCTTTGAAGCATTCACAGTCTGTAATTAACTTTTCTTTTTTAATCCCACCCTGCACATACAAAAAGTAAATGGAGCGGCGCCTACAAACTGCCATACGGTATAATACGGTGAATATAGAGAAAAAAATAGGCACTAAGTGTTGACAAAGATCTGATCCAAGCCATACCTGACATTTAATAGTGATTTATGATACTGATATAATTACCAGAAGCTTGATACATACTGGTCAGTAGAGCCAAAGCCTCTACAATAGTTATGAAAAAAGAACATGTTTTTACCATTTGGAACTCAGGGACTATGCTTCTGAAAACTTATTTACAGGTTATGACACTGAATGAGTTAATTCATCGACCCATTCTTTTCTGTTTGATTGGTTGCATTCATCAGAAAACTGTTACGAGTGCACAACTTCAAAGGGACCACTTCTCCTGTATTCTAATCAAACTGAATAGGAAATCCAAATGAACAGGAGGCGTAATGAAATGAGATAGGTCGAGGGGAGAAGCAGCTCCCAGGAAGCGATGAGAGGCAGCTGGGAGCTCTTTGATGTCTGCTAAAAAAGAAGCATGGTGCAGTTCAAACAAAGAAACAGAGTTATATTAGAGCAAGCATTTTTGTCATCTAGCTGCCTATCTCATAACATTTTGCACAAACTCTACTCTCTCCCCAATTTGTGCAGAGCGAGAATCTCTCCGGCAACAATACGCGCAAGACACCAAGATGGGGTTTGTCATCAATGCTATTTATTCAATGGCATATGGCCTGCATAACATGCAACGATCACTATGCCCGGGCTATCAGGTAGGTGCTGTTCTGATAAATGATTAATGCATACATCTCATTGAGTATCTCATACATGCACTGGGTAGAATTTTCTCAAGAGCAATTTCGCTTCTTACTATAAAACATTGGCTCCCAAGTCAACCTGGGAAGGGGGGGTTGGAGAGAGAGAAAGGGGGAGAGAGAAAGGTAGGGGAAGAGGTAGAGAGAGAGGTAGAGAGAGAGAGAGAGAGAGAGAGAGAGAGAGAGAGAGAGAGAGAGAGAGAGAGAGAGAGAGAGAGAGAGAGAGAGAGAGAGAGAGAGAGAGAGAGAGAGAGAGAGAGAGAGAGAGAGAGAGAGAGAGAGAGAGAGAGAGAGAGAGAGAGAGAGAGAGAGAGAGAGAGATTTGAAATGAAATGAAATGTGTTTGGACCAATCCACCCGGACCAAATAAATAGATTCTGCATTATAGAGTTGTGGTAACGCAACAAAAGCACTTGCCAACCACCCAAAAATCAGAGGAAGCAATTGAGTTAGAAAAAGTCAATGCTTACCTACAGAATTTGAAACTAAAATCATTGACCATCATTCTACTTATCACTGTATTCTGGCTGCGCAATTTTAGGCCCACCAAAAAAACCTTCAGTAATCACAAGCAAATTAAAAAGAAATCACTGCTATTAGGAATGGGCAAGATTTGATACACATATCGTTATCTTTGGGGTATTAATGCTATTATGAGCTAAGAAGATCTAATTGGGGACATATGCATCATGTTTCAATGCGGTCAAAAGATAACAAAAGATGTTCTGCGGAGGAAAGAGGTGAGATAAATGGCAACAGATGTCAAAGGCTTAGAGCAGCGACACGGATGGGTGGAAACGTCAACGATCTAATGCTATGATCTGTCCGTGCTGTCATTATATGCAGGTGGGTAAGGTGTGCTTAACTAGTTATATAGTTCCCTAGCGCTCTCTGGAGGGTCTAAGCTTGCTGGACCTCCCAATTTATCCAAATGTCTTTTTCTTTTTGGTAGAGGGAAATAAATATTATGCTCCAGGGGTTTCGGTTTCCTTTTAGAAAAAAAAATAGCCTTGGTGATGCAATTAATGTTTAATATTTGACTGCTGAATATTACTGTATTGTGTAGTTCTACCGAAAACGAGTGCTACTTAGCACAAGGAAGATTAGGAACAACAGTGACTCAAAGTGACAAAAATATATCACTTTACCAGTGTTCTCGTCTGCCTGCGTCCCTGCGTCCTAGACGCAACATTTTTGCTGGGGACGCATAGTGTCAAATCAACGTGCGTCCCTTGGACGCAACTTTTTTGACTCAAAATTGTCATTATTACCCGATTACTTTTTTTTTTTTTTTTTAACAAAGATTTACCGCACTTCAAACTTTTCGTCAGGCAGATCCGCCATTGTTGTTTTGGTCTCGCAGTTCGAGTTTTCGTCTGCGCGGCAAACGAGATCTCGTTGCTTCGAGATTACGTCATTGTTTTGGTGGTTGTCTTCGAGGGAAGGTGAAGGTTAAATATGCCTCCGAAAAAACAGTTATTATTAGGTGAAAATCAACACAAAATTGATAATTTCTTTAGTGTCAGTAATAAGTCGAACCATAATGCAGAAAGTGATAACAACGGCAATAATTCCGGCACGGAAAAATGGTGGAGAAATTCTTCAGAAGATCGCGCAAGCAATAAAAACACGTGTGTTGAAGCGAATGATTCGACGAAAGAAAACTCCTAAAAAGAAAATGACTTTTCTGCCAAAATGGACTAAATTATATTCCTGGTTACGCTATGAGGAGGATGATAATGGATTGGACCTTGAGAAGGCATTACAACTTTGGCGGGACAGCAAACCATGAAGACTATATGAAGTGAAAAATCTGAAGTGATAACTGCTTTGTATTACCAATTAACTGTGATGATTAAAACTGCATGAATATATAGACTTATATTTCAGCAATATTATTTTGTATAATGTACAATATTTTTGTGAACTGAAAAAGCTGAAGTGATAACTGCTTTGTATTACCAATTTACTGTGATGATTAAAACTGAATGAAAATATTGATTTATATAATTATTTCAGCAATATTATTTTGTATAATTTACAATATTGTTGTGAACTGAAAAATCTTGAAAAGATAACTGATTTGTATTACCAATAAACTGTAATGATTAAAACGGAATACATATATAGATTTAAATTACATATTTGTCACCGATTTACAATTTCAACCTCGATAACACTAAATTTTGGGGACCCATAGATCTCTGTTGGGACCCATAGATTTTTGAGCATGCGAGTCCCTGGGACCCATCACTTTTCAGAGGTAAAATGAACACTGCTTTACTTTTTTTCTTTGCTCAGCCTTTCCCAAGATTTTTGTTTTAAGCAGCAAGATGGTGGGCAAGTAAGTCAACTCCATTTCGTTGAGTCTCATATTATCTAAAATAAATACAAATTTATTGACCTATGATTATATATAATAAAACATGTTCACTTGTTAGTTCATGTATATTTTAGTAATAGGGATTTCAGCTCCATAACCATACCGTTAATAAACTATTACAAAGTAATAAAGTTTTAAACAACACCTAGAAAAACATTTGACATAAAATAAAATAAAAATAATAAAAAATAAATAAGTGAAATACAATTATATTGTGGTCAACATTACTCCCAGGCCCCCAAAATATTAATTATATGACAGAGGCGGCGAGCCACTAAACATTTTATCACAGGCCAAAACAGGCCCCTGGGCCGGACTTTGACTATGGCTGATATAGTCTGTTGAAATGTCATGCTGGAAGCATTTTTCCTTTATTTTAATGTTTTTTTTTTTTGCTTAATGATGAAAAGAACACATGGTTTTTTAACTTTTATTGTCTTAGTAATTGTGATGATATTATTGGATTTTTCCTCATTATTATTATTACTATTAGATTTAGTGAGCCCATGTGGAATGTATGTAAATCACCAATAATTAAAATGTAACTATTTTTAGTTGAATTTCTCTTGTTTCATGTTAATTTGTTGTCATTCATCTTTAAAGCTTTCAAGGTGAATTTAACAAAGGATTTTACCTCTTTTTTTCAAAAATTGTTTTGAATGGGTGGTGCTTTTAAAGAAATACTGCAGAAAAGTCTTGGTTGTTTTCGCGACTGATTTGAAGTATTGAAGTGAAATTACAGTTATGAAATTATTTTGTTTTAGATTTTTGTGCGCAGTGAAATGACTTATAACCTTTTGTTTTTTTTGAAGGGCTTGTGTGATGCCATGAGACCTATTGACGGTGCGAGACTACTGGACTTCCTGATGAAAACCAACTTTACCGGCGTATCTGGGGAGGGAATCCTCTTTGACGAGAATGGTGACTCACCTGGCAGGTAATCTTTATAAGAAATGTCATATTAACTTACTGTATACAGTGCCGCCTTTATATATGAGCTATTAGAGATACAAGAAATTTGAGATACAAGACTTCTTGTCCAACATACAAGGAAAAATCCAAGTTAAAAGAAATCCAGATTCTAGCATGAGAGAGCCCTCTAGAATGCTCACCTTAGCATCAGTTCAGCCCTGATCCTGCCCTCAAATTTGTTGTTTTTTAATTGCCTTGCATTGCATTTTCGTACTACAGTATTTTTTATTTCAAATTACTATTTGAATTATTTTTTAGTGACCATTAAGATGTGTTTATGTCTATATAATTAACTTGGATGTTTTTGGGAGACCGGGAACAGATTAATCGGTTTTCAGTTATTTCGCATTGGGAGAATTTGCTCAAGACATGAAAAATTCTAGATACGAGCATGGGAACAAAATAATCTCACATGCAGATGTATCACTGTAAATGTAATAATGAAAATGTGTCCTGGATGTTTCTGCAGATATGAAATCATGAATTTTAAGAAGATGGGGAAGGATTACTATGATTACATTAACGTGGGCAGTTGGGACAACGGTGGGTTGAAAATAGATGACGACGAAATTTGGTCAAGCAAGGACGGAGTCATCAAGTCGGTTTGCAGCGAACCCTGCGACAAAGGACAGATTAAGGTAATGTGATCTGTAATGAATACAAACCAACCCCAGTTAAATTTAACAAATGCATTTTTGAGTTATTGTAAAGGCTAGTAAATGGCTTGAGCTATTTTAGAACAGCCACTTGAAAGTTGTATTTGTACTTTGATTACTTTAGCAAAGAAATAGACACTATATACGGCAGGCACATCTAAAGTCTGGCCCGGGGAAGAGTTCCGGATAGTTCGTGATCAAATGTCTGTAGTAAAAGTAATACTATGTGGCCCGCTAGTAATGTTAGCCGCAGTATAAAATACATTTGAACAAAAACAAACAAAACAACACACAATCTTACCAAATGATGGCAGTAGCCCTTAGGCCACCTTTCCCTTGAGAATCTTAGCCCACCCCATTTCTGACATGGCGATTCTAAATAAAAAAAGGAAAGTTGATTGGAAGGTCGTTGCTTCCAGGACAAGTGGCTGTTTCAAAGAAAATAAAATCAAGAGGCCAGAAAAAACATGCCGACTACAAAAAGCTTACTGGAAACGAACGCTGTGAAAAGGTGAAGCAACTGGAAGCTTTTTTTTAACGGCACGGCAGCGCTTTTTCAAAAGACCTTACAAGTCGAATTAAAGTTCTTCAAAGACAAGCTACAAAGTCGAGACGCTGATCGCCAAGCACTGCAAACCTTTCCCGGAGGGTGAATTTATGAAAGACTTTAAAGAATGCCAGGCTGAATAGTTTTCAGTTTACCAAATCTGGCCCACTATCTGAAATGTTTAACCAGCCCTGATTTACTATATTTGTATGGCTGATTACATTTTGAATGAACTATATTGAAATACTAATAAATTAATCTTATAAGAGGTAGGTACACAATCATTTTAAATCAATTTTCCACATTTTTAAAAATTAATTATATTGCTTACAATTATTTTGAATTAATCAATTGAAACATAACTTTAGGTGTCACGTTTAGTGACGCCTAATATTAAAGGGACAGTTTGTATTATCTGACCACTATATGTCACTGTATTCTGTCATGCAACCAAAAACAAGTGCCAAAAAACACGTGAATTATTATTGGATTTAAAAAAAAAATCGGGAAATGTAAAATAGGAATGAAATAAAGAATGAGTTTTGTGTTTTAAAAATTGTAACCTTTATCTAGAAACAAGTGCCTCTGGAGTAGCTCCCTGGCACATTTTCAAAAATGTTTGATAACGGAAAATCCTATGGTTACTGTAGTAGGACAAAAATGACACGAACATTTTTAGATAGATGGATAGGTGTTTTATTCATCCCCATAGGGAAATTCCCATTTCCAGCAGTATCCTCATGTCAAAAAATGAAAAATAAAATAAATTAAGAGATATTAGCATTGGGGTTAGCGTTTTCCTAAAAGAAAATATATATACAGATATATGTATACAGTGTACGTTGCCTTCCTTATAAGGTTTGTACAAAACTTTTAATTTTTTGTAGCTCCAAACACGTTTTCCCCCCAATATGGCTCTTTCAGCATTTTTTTTTCAAGTGAAACACACACATGACTACTTTTAACTTCTTTTTAAGGTGATCCGTAAAGGTGAGGTGAGCTGTTGCTGGACGTGTACTCCCTGCAAAGAAAACGAGTTCGTGTTTGATGAGTATACCTGTCGAGCTTGTGACCTGGGCTCCTGGCCAACAGACGACCTCACAGGTCAGTCTTTGTCTCAGATTGTCTGTATTTTGTATTTTGTAATGCTGCAGCTGGAACAGACAAACAGCATTTCTATAATGAAATCAGAGTTTTATGGATCCTGCAATTAGCCATGACCTCATATTACTGTATGTTTGGCACTCTCCACTGCCACCCGCTCCTTTATAATTTGCTGCCAACGTGATCACTAGTGTTTTAATTATTCTCCTTCTAGAGCGGCCCTCAACGCATACATATTTCTTGTGCACTGAAAATGTGTTTCTACTCCAGTGCTTTGAATATTGCCGTGTTATTCTTTCAGTAGCTCATTATGCCGCTTGCCATGCAATGATTAAAACATGAATAGGATCTTGCTGAAAATTCAAATTGAGCCTCAATGGTAAGAATGGAAGCCTCCTCACTTCATGGAGCGTGCTTGTTTAACACAATAAAAGACAAATACAAAGGATGTTCATTAGGGGTTCTGTGCCCTCTTCCCTTTGTCTTACCATATACACTTATTAGCCACATGTTTTTTGTGCGCAATGATGTTGAACAGCTTTGTACTGTATACGGCTCTTCGTCAAAGGGACATTGTGAATTATTTAGCGCCTCCGTGTGGTAAAAAAATCATCTTCATTAAAAAATACCACCATTTAAATATTTGTAGGTCAAACATTTGTATTTATTTCAAATAACAAGGCCCACGTACAGGAGGCTGACATGATTTTTTTCTTTTTTGTGAGAGAGCAAATAAGAATACAAGACAAGATACAACAAAATTGCCCAAAACGCTCTCCATAAAAATGCTAATTCCTCAGCACATTTTTTTTCACTCTGTGACATTTGATACAATATATGAAATAATAATAATGCCAGAGCCTGCGTCCATTATCAATATAAATATACCACTAAACATTTGTCATCCAGAGTGTTGAGGCTCATTTTTGTCCTGAAAAATAGTTTCAACACAAGGTGCGAAAGTTATTTTTTTTTAAATGTCACAAAATACTCCAAATGAGAAACCTAACTCATTTACCTTCAATGCAGACCGTGCTGGGCAAAGAGGAGAAGGAGTGCGCGCGCCCTGTGTTTAGCTCCGCCCATTCCGACCGCACACCCAATCAAATTGCTCTAGGTGCTTTGCCAGAGCTTTTGAGTGTTTACAGTTTGTTTTGTGGCTTTTCATCATGAAGTGTCTAAACAACAAACATAGATTGTTTAATGAGCTTCCATATGAAGGATTCTTTAGCGATGTCCAGCCAAAATGGGGTTTGTTGGTGTGACACCTTGACCATAAACTGTAGTCAATGCTGTGCCCTCTATACAATGGACCTAACCCCATTTATAGTTAGTATCGTCTTGGCTTCGCACGTGCCACAATCGGCTCCGCATGTATCAATTAAATAAGTAATATCGCATGTTTTATTTTATATCTGAGCCAGACATACTCATGAGAGCCATATATTGCTCACGACACTTGACACCTTCTGACACCAGCATTACACTATATAGTGACCTCTAGTGCCCTTTATGTACTGGACCAAACAGGCCACTTAAAAAAGTAGCTTGGGCTGTGCACACACCAAACCAGACATTGAGCTTGCCAGGATTGGAATGCTCCAGAGTAATTTGCATCGATAGGCTTTTATCACCAAGCCATATGTACTCAAGAAAAGAGCCATATATGGATTGCGAGCCATTGGTTCCCGACCACTGCATTACATCATTATATACGAATGAGTATGATTCAAATTCAGATTACGTTAAATTTTTTAAATAATAGCTCTTGAAAGTGTTTTCTTTTATTTACTCTCTCATGGTTGGTCATAAACAGTTTGTTTCTGTTTTGTTTGTTTTGTGACAAAAAGAGCAGTGGATCTCTGGTGATTATTTTTTCAGGGTCCCCAAAAAATGTATACACACTCTTAATAGCCAATAGACCTTTTTTCCTATTTCAGATTTGGTTTTGGAGTAAGAATGGCAGATAATGGGTTATATGATTGTGCGAAAATAAAATTCTGAAACCATTCTAGAAATGTAAAAATAAAGCTGGAGTGCAAAGACATATTGCGGCATCTCTGTGTGTAGCTCAGCTTTATTTTCACATTTCCTGAATGTTTTCAGCGCATATTTTTTTGTACGAACGTAATCCCAGTATCCGCCCTTCTTGCTCCAAAACCAAATCTGAATTAGAAATAAGAACGTTTATTGGCTGTTTCATGTCAAAGTGTGTGAAGATTTTTTAGACACGTTTAACTTTTCATTTTGTATAACAGACCCAATCGTGATGTTTTGACCATTTGTTGAATGTTAACGCCAGAAAATTGCCATATTTCCCAGATTATAAGTCTCTCCGGAGTGGAAGTCACACCAGCCAAAAAAAATGTAATTAAGAAGGAAATACACATACTGTATAAATTGCACCTGGAGTATAAGTCACATTTTCAGGGGACATTTTTTATAAAAGTCAACACCAAAGACATACTTGGCTTCTTGAAGGTAATTTAAAATAAAATGAAATATAGTCAGGATGAATAAGTGTACGGTATACAAATGTTACATGATTGACATGTCGGATTATGTCAGTAATGATATAACAAATTAAAATTATTTCAGATAACTCTAGCATAAAGAACATGTTTACCAAACCATCATTATCACTCCAATCACTTAATCCAATCAAATATTTATCCTTTAATGTTGTCACTTCTAACTTCTAATACAGGACTCTGGCATAACGAGGGATGTATGTGACAATGTCAAAGATGCAATCGTTTTCGGGCAATTAAAGGATCTTGTATTACATGATCTGCATTCACTCAGTAGAGGAATGACTAACGCAGTACCACACCATACAATAAAGTCATTGAAGTTACACAATTTTAATAATAGTTTACAGTACTGGTTACAGAGAAAAGTAATTGCATTCCAAGAACCTTCCTTTGTAACACTGTTCTCCATCCCTAGTCGTCATACCAGCTCAGTAGCCTAGATGGTAAGGCGCCCGCTTTGAGACTGGGAGGTCGGTGGTTCGCGCCCCGGCCGAGTCATTCCTAAGACTTAAAAAGTGGTCGGCGGCGCCCTCTGTTGGCTGCGGCTGCATCGGCTCGCTACAACGGGTCAGGTGCAATCGACATTTCGTTCTGTGTACATTGTTACACAGAATGACAATACAAGGAAATTATTATTATTATTATTATTATTATCAAAATTAAACCGCCATCATGAAGATATTCTGCACTGCACCACAACTGTAAAAATGGACTGCATTGAGGACAGTAGTAAAATATCGGTGTTTTTTTTCTACCAACAGATAGGACTGCAAAAAACACTTGGATTATTATTGGTTTGCAAATGTTATATAAAATCAGGGGCGATTAATGCCAGAGGTAGTCTGAGGACAGAAAGAAATTGTAGCTGGCAAAGCTGAATCAGGTTTCACACCAAGAAAATCACAGTTAGCTCCTGCTGGCTTTTAAATGACAAGAAAATTGCCCTCTTCAGGATTAATGTTGATTGTGTGATTGGGTGTGTGCGCCAGAAATTCAATGATTTGGGTAGGCATTGCCAATTGATTGCTTAATATGCAAAGTTCATCAGTTGTTTATCTTGACTAGAGTGTATTTCAAATTCACTTTGGAAATTGAATATAAATAAATCCATACTGGCCCTGCAACTGCCTGGCAACCGGTTCAGGGTGTCCCCTGCCCACTGCCCGAAAATAGCTGGGGTGGGCTCCATCACCCCTGCGACCCTACTGAGGATAAGCGGTGCAGATAATGGATGGATGGAATGGATGGAAATTCATACTGGTACTTCAAGTGTAATGTCCGAATGTATTTCTGAAAGATGTGTAATTTGTTGCATTGTTACAAAAGACATTAGATAGCAAAAAGGAAGGTCACTCAGCAGGCGACACATTTGTTAAATAATGCCAGCACTTTAACCATGTTGTAAATCAAGGGTGGACAAACTAAAGCCTGAGAGCCACATATGGCCCATCGGATTTTTTTAATCATGCCCACCAAACGAAAATGTTAAAAATGAAAATACACACACATAATGAGCATGGAGATGATAAGTCATTACATCCGCAGAAGTGTAGTGTGAGCAACAAAAATATCCGAGCAAGCAAGATGAAATCGCAGAGAGAAAGAAAAAACAGCCCGACTAAGGATGCAGCTGCTGCTAGGCTTTAGATTCGGACAAGATGGATAATTTCAGAGGCATACAGAATGTCCATAATTAGAGCTGCCTCTATAATTGGCGTGCTTCTTGGCATGGCAATACTAATAATTAAGTTAAAGTGACATCAGAATTTGGAGACTTTAATAAGATAGTGATGAGTGAATCATTTAGTATTTGTTATCCTGTTTATGATTTTTTTCAGACAAAAAACTGCTTATTTTTTTTCTGTTATATTAAAGAGGGTAAGAATGTAATGGTTCTTTGTTATTTTGACTGTTGTTATTGCGCACAGTTCTTAATTATTTTGGCTCACTGTTTGTTGTTTTAACTTATTTCGCACTGTTTGTTATTTTGACCATTATGCTTTGCTAACAGTATTGTTACTGTTGGCCAAATTATGTTGCTGTTCTTTGATTTTCACATTTCTTAGGGCTGATCTGTTTTTGTAACCTGGGAGATTTAATCAAAACAAAAGTCTCTGGGAGGACCTTTTAGAACAGGGTAAAATTTGTTTGATTCAGTCCTCTCCTTGTTGTGAGTGTCTACTAAGCTAAATACTTCTCAGAAAGTCTGTAGTATTCAGACATTTTCATGGACAAGTGCTCAGAGGATAAGAAGGCTTTGCACATATCCTTATCAGTGGGAATTTAATACGTTAACAATGTTTATGCGTACAAGCAATTTGAATGAGTGAAAATTCTCTAACACAATTTTTAAAGATTTTCAGGTTTACAACGGATAAAATATTAGGAACTGTAATGGGAATCTATGCAACAAAAAATGTGTGTATTTGGTCTCAGTTGTAATAGTTCTGTAGACCCTGTGGTAAGTTTATAGTTCAGTAGACACTCAAAATAAGGAAAGAAGGCATCAATGAATTTTGAACATGAGAGGAGAAAAGGAGAGGATCGTACAAAAAAAACTCACAATGCCAAATCCCAAATTTTGTTTTGATGGTCCTCCACTGAACCCTTTGTTTTTATTAAATCTCCCAGGTTACAAGAATTAGATCCGCCCTAACCAGCGAGATAATAAAAAAACAGTTACATTATTGGCCTATGTTAATAATAATGTAAATAGTGAATAATAGTAAAAGTAAAAAAAAAAAAAACGTAAAATAAGAGTATTATATCCAAATGGAAACAAGCAGAATAAACTTAGCATCATGTCAATCATCATTGAGCTCAATAAACAATTTGATAATCAAAACGAAAAAAAAGGAAAACTTTGCAAAACGGCACTTTATTTAGAGCAGGGGTCGGGAACCTTTTTGACTCAAAGAGCCATAAAAGCAAAAAATATTAATTTTATTTTGGGAAAGAGCCACACCATATATTATGAGACAAATTTACTACATTGCTAAACCCACGCGCCAGACAAAAGCTTTGTCTTCAGCACATTTATTTTTGATGATTTGATAAAAATTATGAAAAGAGAATAATGCCAGAGCCCCTGTCCCAAATTCAACAAACAGACCACTTTAAACTTGTCTCTTTCTTGCAATGACTCAAGATCGGTTAAACTCCTTTTGACCCTTTTTTTCATACATATTGGTTTCAAAACCAGATGCAAGCATTTATTTTGTAAAAACGTCACAACATTCTGAGAATAGGGAGCCTTGTGTGCTTACCTTTGGCGAGAGATGGGAGGGAATGCTTGTACTTTTTGCATAGCTCCACCCATCCCTCCCACTCACCCAATCAAATGACTAAGTTCTCTTCCGGTGTTTTGGCGTATTTACAGTTCTGTGGATTCATCATAAAGTATCTGAACACTGAACACAGATTATATAGTGAACTTTTAAATAAAGGATTCTTTAGCGTTGCACAGCCAAAACGAGTTTTTTTTCCCCCCTTTTTTTGTGTGACACCTTAACTGTAAATTGTAGTGAAAAACGTGCCCTATATATACTGCGAAGTGTTTCCTTTGCATTTAGCTTTGGTTTGGCTTTACGTGTGCCTGAATAGGATAGACAATCTTGGTTTTGAACAAAATGGAGAAATTTTGCATGCAATCAAATTGGTCTCTGAGCCATAGGTACTCATAGAAAGAGCCATATATGGCTCGCGAGCCATAGGTTCCCGACCCCTGATTTAGAGCATAGGACAGGGGCACCTTCTTGTGTCTACTTGTGGACACCATTTCGAGTCCGAGTAAATTAATGCAATGTAAATATGTTTCCACCTGAACCAGAATGTGATCCAATCCCTGTGGAATACCTGCGTTGGGGAGACCCCGAACCCATCGCTGCTGTTGTATTTGCCTGCCTTGGGCTCATGGCTACATTCTTTGTGACAGCCGTCTTCATTAGGTAACTCATATTTCTGACAACCTGTCTTGGACAAAAACTTTTGTTAACTAAAAGATTAAAAATACATCTTAAATACCAAACAAAACTACTTAGTTGTTCTCTGCCAAGGGGCGTGTGAGTGAAGTATTCTCCATTCCTTTAGGTTCAGAGACACCCCCGTGGTGAAATCTTCCAGCAGGGAGCTGTGCTATATAATCCTTGCAGGGATCTGCCTGGGGTATCTTTGCACCTTCAGCCTCATTGCCAAACCGCACTTCATCCATTGCTACCTCCAACGTCTGGGAATTGGCCTGTCCCCTGCCATGAGCTACTCTGCCTTGGTCACCAAGGTAAAAATTGGAGAAGTGCTGCGCTAGAGGGTCCACACCCTTGGACTGCTCTACTCCACTTTGGAACCTTGTTTTCCTTTGGTTAATTTTTGTGTAACGGGCGAATTTTCGCGATATTAAATAGTAAAATTCTATTTGGTCAGTTACCGTCCTCCTAAAAGTGAACTCTATATAGCTTTAAAACACAGCTTCCTGATCTCTAAAACAGATACAAATAGTAATTAAACATGAAAAAACACAGCTATTCGATAAATAAGATGGTGTTAACAAAATAAAATGTGAGTTCATTATGAGCACTTACCATCAAGACAGTCGCCGTAACAAAGGTGTGCACGTAGTTAAGAATAGATGGGGCGGGGGGCAATTGCAAGGAGGAGTGACGGAGATCAGATACCTGTCAGCGTAAACGTTTTTCCAGTAATTTATACATTTTTTGATCATTTTAAATTTTGGATGCCCTATAACCATTTTTATAAAGGATTTTTGTTGTTGTTTTGAAAAAGACCGATCTAGTCATGCGCATTTACGCTTTAATCTGGATCGTCTCTGTCTGTGGTAGCAGACTACAATGTCATCCTAGATCGCTAATATTGTTGTTATGTTCTACATGTTCTGTCTTGCTGTGAGTAAATAAATGCCACATTGTGTTTGTAAGGCTTATTATCGCTTAATAAGGGAAGCAATTGGCTAAGGTTGACAGGTATAAGATCGAGAGCCTAATATTGATACACAAGCTTTTACCGTACACTTAGAAAAGTATAGAATAGAATAGAATAGAATAGACTGCGATTGGCTGGCAACCAGTTCAGGGTGTCCCCTGCCCACTGCCCGATGATTGCTGGGATGGGCTCCAGCACCCCCGCGACCCTACTGAGGATAAGCGGTGCAGCTAATGAGATGAGAGGAGAATAGAATAGAATAGACCTTTATTATCATTGTTACAAAATGGGTTGAACAGATTGTGACAACGAAATTGGACGTGGCACTCCAGTTACACATTTATTGGACGTAGCACTCCAGGTTCACATTTACACATTTAAAAATAAAGTTACTGTAACTTTAAGTAAACGTAAACACCAAAAGCCCAATTTTGATTTTTTCTGCCTCTAGTTTGCACACGCAAACTGGGACCAGATGATGCTAGCAGTGAGCAGTCACGAGCAGTGGGCACACTCGAGTAGTATCTTAAGTGACTGTTTGTAACCTGGCTTTTCCATTGTTTGTGAAGCAAGAGTTTTCTTCCCCCCAGAAAATCGTATATCGAAAATCTTGTGTTTAGAGGTGCTCGTAAAAAGATGTACCACTCTCCTTGATAATATTTGTGTTATGCTTGTAGACCAACCGCATTGCACGGATCCTTGCCGGCAGCAAGAAGAAGATCTGTACGAAGAAGCCTCGTTTCATGTCGGCCTGCGCTCAGCTTATCATTGCCTTCCTGCTCATACTGTTGCAACTTGGCATTATTGTAGCACTTTTTCTCATGGAGCCACCACAGGTCAGTGTTTTATTTTTATCTGTAAATACCAGATGATATAATTTAAAATGCTGATCTTTCTTCCATGGCCACAAAGGTGATCCATGACTACCCCAGCATCCGTCAAGTCAACCTCATATGCAACACCACTAACTTGGGTGTGGTTGCACCTCTGGGATACAACGGCCTGCTCATTTTAAGCTGTACTTTCTATGCCTTCAAGGTAAAATAACTTCTATCTATACTACTACATCTTGTACGAACAATTAAATTGTGTAGAAGAATAAAAATGATTTATTGGAATGGGATAGGGTAAATGGTAAATGGACTGCATTTCTAAAATGCTTTTAACCAGTCACTGAAGACCCTCCAAAGTTCTTTACCATGTACTTAACCATACTTAACCATTCACCCACATACCGATAGCGGAGTTAGCCATGCAAGGCACCTACGTGCTTATTAGGGGCATTATGAAATGAAATGAAATGATCTGCATTTACATAGCGCTTTTCAAGTCAAGACTTCCCAAAGCGCTTTACAGTGTGCTTCACATTTCCCAATAGGGGTCATGCAGCCATGCAAGGCTTATTAGGGGCATTAGGGGTTCAGTGATTTACCCAAGGACACTTAGACATGCAACACGGAGGAGCCGGGATTCGAACTGCGATCTCTTGATCCCAAGACGAGCGCTCTACCTCCTGAGCCACTGCCGCCCCATGAGCATTAGGGTATCAGTGTCTCGCCCAAGGTCATTTCAACATTTATTTCGGGAATATAACTGTGGCAACGATGAAGAAGAGGGTTCTTTTTTAGAAAGCATAAAGCTTTAAAGCGTTAAACCATCTATGCTCATATCTTTGCTTTTATCACCACACCGCGCATACATGGCAGGTGGGCTGCAACACACAACCATACGGTGTCATACGGTGATACAGGAAACCAAACAATCCAAGAGAAACATCTCATCAAAGCCACTCCTGCCATCTAATGGTTAATCATCTTACGGAACTCATTCACAGTGGCTTGATACTCATTTAAAAGATGAGTCAAAGCCTTTAAAATAGTTTTTAAAAACATTTGTATATTTGGCACTCGGACAATGCTTTTGAAAATGTATTCATACGTTGTGGCTCTAAATGAGTTAATAACAATCATTCCTAAGGTATAATGACATCATTTGCCCAAGTACATTGTCTTGTGGGACACAATCAAGCAAAAATGAACCGAGCTTAAACAAAATGTTTTTTCATGTTTGTGTTTCTCTTTAAGACCCGCAACGTTCCAGCTAATTTCAACGAGGCAAAATACATTGCTTTTACAATGTACACCACCTGCATTATATGGCTGGCCTTTGTTCCCATCTACTTTGGCTCCGACTACAAAATAATCACCATGTGCTTCAGTGTCAGCCTCAGTGCTACAGTCGCCCTTTGCTGCATGTTCGTACCAAAGGTAACTTGATGAGTAACTTCTTGGGGGTTTTCGTCTTTTTCAGCCCAGAATTTCTTTGTGTTGTCCACTAAACTAGTTTATCTGCTTTTTTGGTGACAGGAGTGTAAATAAAAAAAGTATGAGCGGGCTTAATTATTTTAATTTTTGAAAAGTCTACATTGATACTCCAGAAACCAATTACTGTATTTTCCCAACTATAAGTCTCTCTGGAGGATACATCGCACCAGTCTGAAAATGTATAATTAAGAAGGAAAAGAACATGTATAAGTCACACGCAGAGTATAAGTGTCTTTTTTTGGGGGAAATGTATTTAAAAACATCCAAAACCCAAAACATACATCTCGTCTTAAAAAGCATTTTAGAGTTAAATGTGAAAATAACATGTAAAATAATGTACAGTCCCGGTAATAAAAATCAATAACTAAACAATGATAATAATGTCTTAATAATTTCACCTCTAAGTCTAAACAGAGTATAAGTATCACCCTAGACCGAACTATGAAAAAAATGCAACCTATGGTCCGGAAAATATTGTGGTTTCAATTAATCAATTATATATCACAATTGACTCTCAAGTCAACAATAATTGCTCCGCGTAAAAAGTGTGCTTTTGTGCATCGCATTATAAACGTTTAATTTTAATTAATCAATAAACAATTGGCCAAAAGTGTACAATTTTAAGGCAACGTAACTTCCCTGTAAATATAATTCTCTGTACAACAATTTATATATTTTACAACTCAGATTTTCAATGGTTAAAGAATTTGTTAACACAATTTTGAGTCACTCTGTCATTTTGAAAATCAGCATATTTTAGATAGATAGATAGATAGATACTTTGTTCATCCCCGAAGGGAAATTCACATTTCCAGCAGCATCCCTGAGCTGAGAACAATCGAGAACAATCGAAAATAACACGGGAGCTGCTGGAGTGGCTGCCATTCGTGACGGCGCCGGAAGAAAAGATTCAATTTGAATCATGTACAAACAAACAAACAAACAAAATAGACAACCTTGGGAAATTTTGATTCCCTTGTGTATGTTTTTTAATCAATGTTTTGATTTCAATGTAAACAAAAACATATTACCAACAATGATTACAATGTAAACAAGTGTTAATGGTGACAGGTACTTAAAGTGTCAGGACCTGAACGGAAACGGGACCCGATTGCGTTACGTTTCTCACAAGTTTTGTTAAAGGAAAGAGGAAGGGCTGCGCCCATGATCCGGTGTTCGCTAGGCGCGGGAAGCAAGTCGCTCTCGTACTCGGATAGTGATCCGAACATGAAAGTGGATCTTCCGTAGCGAGCGATAGCGGTGTCAAGGACGGAAAAACAGGTCGATAGCCGGGACAGGAGAGCAAAAGCGTGGTTGGGGTCAAAAACGGGTCGTAAGCCGGGACGGGAGAGCAGACGTGGTTGGGATCAAAACCGGGTCGTAAGTCGGGATGGGACGGCAGACGTGGTCAGGATCAAAACGGGTCGTAGACGGGAGCAAAAACGGGACAGGTGGGAGTCAGTGTCGAAAAAGGCATGCCTAGTATACACAGGGGTTCGCAAACAGACTGAAAAAAGGGGAAAAGACAGGAGTGGGTACAAATACTGATCGGGAGCCAATCAGAGCACGCGGCAGCTGGCGCCAAAGGAGCGGCCACAGCTGAGTCTCATCAATAATCATGACATAAATGTCCTGTCAATCATTTTTGAATCAGAATTGATTGTATAAAAAGCGAGAACACAGAGGGATAGTGCTTGCCGCTGATCCAAATATACATATATATTTGGAAGAGATTTGGGGTTCTTTGACCAGAACCACCTCAATTGGTTCAAAGTGTGGTCTAAATTAATTTCTTGCTCGTTTCCCGTTTTTTTTGTAGTGTAGCCTGAAAATTGTAAAAGTAAGAAAAAGTCCGTTTGAAATAAAGTCCAAACACCAACCCAAACTCCCAAAAAGATGAAAAAAGAAAAGTTCATCAGTATTTAAGGAACAAGTTGACTGAGGCTGCGATCTCAACTTTAAGCCAGGAGATCGTGTCAGAGAGTAGCAAGATTTCAACAAGTGTGATTAGATCAGAAGCGTGAAGGCTATTTCTGCACAACGTGAATTTTTTGTTTTCATTTTGCACATGAGAAGGAAGGAAGCCGACTCTCAAAACAGGAGCACCAACAATATTTTCCCAACATGACATTTTGTCAAAGGTTCCTGTGTCCCTGGCTTCCACTTTTTTGTTAGCCGCTAGCTGGACTTTGGCTTATATTTACATGATAAAACTACATAGCTAACGACTTCAAGTTCAGCAGTTTTGGCAAGGAAAGAGATGGAATTTTTAGTGCAGGAGCCAAGGCCACCCAGTTTGATTTGCATTTCTAAAGTAACTTATGTTATTACTACCAGGTTAATTATTGGTGCTAGGGTTGAATAGACACAGTCAACCACAGGAAAAACATTTTTTTACCAGAAAATCTTAATGACAGAACCCGTCTGCACATCAGCTGTCCTCAGGAGGCACATCATTGAAGACCCCTGTTTTATATGAATTGTAGATCTCTCAGTGGTTTTACTTCATCTATTCTACTTCATTGTCCGACAAGAATATATTTAAAGCATTTAAGAGTATTTAATATCAGCAGCTTGCAATACACCAGTCAGTCATCTATCATTTTATACTATGCCGTTCAAGCAAGTCAGTGCAAGATAAAGGTTTTATTACCTGTAATCTTTCTTTGAGGAGACTCAACCTAAAATGTTTATTTTGGTGCATCCACAATTTAAAGTGTAACATAACATAACGCACCCAAAAAAATCATGCAGAGTGTAATTAACGCAGCCCTGAAAATCATCAGCTGCTTTCTGCCTAGTCTGGAGGACATTGCTGGCTTGCAATAAACCACTTCTTTGACCTGTTGCCCTGAGGTAGGGACTACAGGTCCCTTAAGACTATGGATAACATGCTCAGAAACAGTGTCTTCCACAGGGCCATCACTACCCTAAACAAGCGAGCAAAACTGTGAAATATATCTATTTTGAGACTTTTGGTAATGTTTTTGCTGCTGTTATATGTTATTGCACTACTTTTTGTTGCACTATTGTCACAATGGACTCTTTTTCATCGCACTGTTATTACACCTCAGGCCAGTCTCCATGGACTTCCTTGTAAATATTTTGACTATTTGTCCTTACATTCTTTTATACTATTTTTCTCTTTTACATCTTTATTACATGTTAATACTGCAGTGCCATGTCTAATCTTGTTTTAATGTTAACTATGTAGTTATAAATGACAATAAAGACAAATTAATTCAATTTATTTTCTTTGTCAACAAGGTGTACATCATTCTGGCCAAACCAGAGCGAAACGTGCGCAGTGCCTTTACCACAAGTACAGTGGTCCGAATGCACGTGGGCGATGGAAAATCATCCTCGGCTGCTAGCCGTTCGTCTAGCCTGGTTAATTTGTGGAAACGAAGAGGCTCCACAGCAGAGACACTCAGGTAACTGTGAACACAAATGTTTGTTGTGTGCAGCTGTGCTTCGGCCCTGTCAAAGATAGATATACTAAAGCCCTGTGGCGGGCTGTGCATTTAGTGGTAAAATCCTAAAATGTCAATCATTACGTTCGGTTTCGGGCTGGGCTGAAGTTTTGTCCCAGACTGAAATAATCACTGCAAGTGCTACTAACATTGAGTAATCTGAGTTAGAACACACACAGATAGAAGGTTTTTATTCTCGCCTGATTTGTTTGTATCATGGGCATTTTAGCTGTAAAACAGTTGAGACAATAGCTTGAAACCTTACCTGGTAACTTGTCAAATGTGATCACAATCCAATAAACTAAACTTTGTATTTTACAGATTTTCTCACGGTAGGTTTCGTCAATTCTAAAAGTGCCCCTTTGGAGATGAACAGTTTTCAGCTCTCAAACATTTGCAAATTTTAATTTGGCCATTTTTTTACACATTGTGAAAGAGTTGTAAACGTTTGAATTCTCTTTCCACGTTTGCATCATATTGGAGCATAATTTATTCTGAATTTTATTAGCTAACCAATCATTATTTGTATCGGTCACTTTTGGCTAAAATTACAAGCCAATACAAGCAATACAAGTCAGTATAGGCTAATACAGACTGTGGACCGTCAAACAGTTGGCCAAAAAAGATGTCAATCAGAAGTTCTGATGCTACTGGCCTATAGAAAATCCTTTTTTTCGTCTGTTTATTTACAAATCGTAATTATGGGGCTACACAGACAGCTAGCAACAAGCAACGTCCATTGATGCAGAGACGATTTTCTTCTTTGTGAAATGTTCGTGGAGATCAGAATGGGGTTGAACAGATGACAGCCAACAGATGAGAAGTATAAAGTCTTTCATTTGTCTCAACATATTTTTTGAAAACGATTTTAAAGTAACAGCGTAATGATGTCAATCCATCACAGTCTGAGCACAGAGTGTGTGTGTACATCTTCGAGTAATCCAAAATTGATCTACACACCAATCACACTAATTCATCTGACAAAATGTTCAGATGAAGAGAAGCTAAGTGCAGGGGACAGAGATTCACTGTCAAAAAGGAGTGAGTGATGTTAATAGAGGAGGAAATGAGTTAACACCAAACGGTTGGGTAAAAAATCAAGGAGAAAATACTTATAAATTACAGTATATTAACAAGTTTTATTTTCTTAAAAAAAACAATGTCTTTTTTCATAGTTGTTTCTTTCAACTCTATCATCTCTTACTGTCTCTTAGTAATTGTTTATTGATTACACAAAAGGGGGGTCTCTCACTCACTTAATTCAGGGGCCACCAGAGCTAGGGTCAGGTTAAGGTTGGGCCGCATCACGTTACCACAAGAAAAGGCTGGTAAAAACGTTCCACTGCTCTAAAATATAGTTTTCTACATTGAATAAGTTCTAAAATAAAACGGAAGAAATCTAGTAAAATCAACCAATCTGTGATAAACAAATAAAAGTCATTCAGCAATATATGAGGAGAATAGATTAATCAGTTTGAGTGGTGATGGACCTATATGGGGTGCACGGGAACTACAAGCAGAGGTGCACAAAACAAGGAATGTTATTTAATAACAAAAGGAGTAACCAAGTAGCAAACAAACATAGATTAACAAAAACAAGGAAATGGCCAAACCAGAAACAAAGACCAAAACTCAAATTGAAAAATACATGGAGCAAAGTAACAAAGGAACCAGAAACAAGCACAAACAAACCCGGCGTGGTGATGGTAAAAATGAAAACCAGGATGACAATGGCAGAAGGACTCAAAATGTTCTTTTAAAATGGTTCTGCAAAATTGGGAACAGGTGTGTAATAATTGGACAGACCTGTGCCCAGTTTACACCCCTGTTGGGGCCCTCTGGTCATATGAGGTGTGTCAAACCCTAACATAATTATTATTATTCAGTTTCAAATCTATGTATTCAAAATTATTAACCAGTAACATTCTGATAATTAACTGTTTTGAACATTTACAAAGTTTGAAAGTTCTCAAATAGTTACCGCGGTTGTTACTGAGCAACATCGATGTTGTACTGTAATGCTAAATGCTAAATGTATTTCACGCTAGTCATCCTGAAAGGGGGATTACCACTTGTGAGGTCCCTTCTCAAGGTTTCTCCTTTTTCTCACG
The DNA here is from genome assembly GCF_059441175.1 of Urocampus carinirostris. Taxonomy (NCBI): domain Eukaryota; kingdom Metazoa; phylum Chordata; class Actinopteri; order Syngnathiformes; family Syngnathidae; genus Urocampus; species Urocampus carinirostris. Next base: position 19,178,056 of record NC_142358.1, on the reverse strand, counting down.
CTGAGGTTTTGAGTTGTTCCTTGCCCGCATGTTGGTTTAAGATCAGGTAATTCTGTAGTTGTAATCCTGTGCAGTCCTTTGAGACATTTTTGTGATTAAGGGCTATATAAATAAATGTGACTTGACTTCATACTGACATACCAATAACACCTCTGTGATCGACCAGTACATCATGATTCACATATTGAGTAACCCTGGTAAGGAATCACTTGCCTAGGCGGGCAAAAACATCCATCCATCCATCTTCCGCTTATCCGGGGTCTGGTCACGGGTGCAGCAGCCTTCAGCAGGGAAGCCCAGATCTCCCAATCGTCAGCCACTTTACCCAGCTCATCCGACGGGATCACGAGGTGCTCCCAGGCCAGCCTAGAGACATAGTCTCTCCAGCGTGTCCTGAGTCGTCCCTGGGACATGCCCGGAACACCTCCCGAGGGAGGCGCCCAGGAGGCATCCTTATCAGATGTCCATGCCACCTCAACTGTCTCCTCTTAACGAAGAGGAGCAGTGGCTCTAAACAGAGTCCCTCCCGGATGACTGAGCTTCTCACTTTGCCGAAAACATGCCTGGTATAAATAGAATGCAAATTGACCGTAAATTAACGGTCAAGTCAGACGCCACAACAGCTGTCTTTAGTTGGCACTCTTTGAGACCCTTGCGATGAAGTTCTTAAAATTCACAGGTCAGCAAAAAAATATGAAAATAAATAACATAAGCCAGTCCACTTTTTGTTTGCATTTACCTGCACAAGTTTTGTTTCATTGTATATTTGTTAATAAAAGGCAATTTTCACCCAATTGGTTTTAAAACACAATGTACAGTATTCATTTACAAATAAAAACATTAATTAAGAGTAATTGCAAAGTAATATCTCCATTTTTAAAACACTGAATTTTATCATTTGAATTGAAAAACTCAATGCAATACGGCTACTTCACAAGTGGTTTATTGCATGAAATTCAATATCTCAAAAAATGAAATTGATTATAAAAAAGCATATACAAAAATGTAACCAGTTGTTTCAATGTTGGCCATGAGTGCAAGGAAAAATAGTCTTTATGGGGGTACACAAGGTTAAGAAATCCATGTGAGTGCAATCATAGTGCCTTAAACAAAGGCTTCTATTTTTAATAATATCTGTATTTTGTCTGGGTTTTTTTAAACAGAAGTTGCCTTAAAGAAGGTTCGTCAGGAATTTTCCCTAGGTGGTTTCCTAATTTCCTCATGGTGAGGTTTTTGAGTTCTTACTCACCTCCATGTAGGTTTTAAGTCGGGAGAGGGTGTAATAACAGTCTGTAGTCTGTACAGCCCTTTGAGACTTGTTGTGATTAAGGGCTTTACAAAAAAAACATGACGTGACTTGACTTGACAGCATATACAATATGTCTACAGTGGGTGGATTATTACATGGGTTTAGTGATATCTAGTGGAATTATTCAAAACTGAGCAGCTGATTTTTTTCTTATGCTTTCCTCAGCCGGCCTGGTTAAATCCGGTGGCGTGCCAGATACAGCCCGCGGGCAGTAGCTTGTTGACCCATGGCTTACCTATTTATCTTGATTTTATTTTGCAGCTCAAATGGCAAGTCGGTGTCTTGGGCCCAGACGGATCGCAACAGTTCGCACGGGAACCACTTGTGGCAGCGTCTTTCCTTCCACATCAAAAAGAAGGAGAACAATCAGACCGCAGTTATCAAGCCCTTTTCCAAGACATCCGAGGAGCGCTACTGTGGAGGAGCAGACCTGCACCCTCCCTTGGCACTTCCCTCCCTACCCTCCATTTCTTCCCTTCCCTCCCAAAGTGATGCCGGCACCGATAAGAACCTGTACGACGTATGCGAAGTAGAGGAAAGGTACTCCCTCACGTACTTACCACAAACACCTTCACCAATTAGTACGGTAAGCCAGAAACTCTGTGCTGGTTTGGAGGAGGAGCCTGTATCGGTAGGCGGCCCCAAGTGTTCCAGCAGCACCTGCAGCCAGAGCAGCGGCAGCAGTTACGGCGCTGCCGGGGGCGACGGCCGATTGATGGTCATAGAAGGTCGTCCAGTGGCCTGCCAGAGCAACCTGATGGATCAGATCAGCTGCGTCGTCAACCGTTTCACTGCTAACATCAGTGAGCTCAACACCATGATGCTGCTGTCCTCACCCACTCACCCACACAAACACTCGCCACCGCACCCAACTGACCCTTATCTCCTTCCCCACGAGATCCATTCACCTCCCGTCCTCACCACATACGCTGAGGTCCAGCCCAGACCCCTAATGGAGTCCAGTCTGAGTCGCCGGGTAGGCTGTCCCGTCCACGCCATCCCCCTACCACATTCACCTTACCCTCTTCCGCCTCCCCACCCTCAATCCTCCCCATCCGTTTCCCCCATGCGAGGCGGCTTGGTGACCTGCCTCATGGACTCCCCACTCAGGAGGGTGGAATTGGAGGAGGAGCTTATTGCCTTGACTCCACCATCGCCCTTCCGGGACTCACTGGCATCAAGCAGTAGCTCAGCCGTGTCTGATATAGATCTGTGTCTCCCCCCGGTGCCCTCTCATCCTCCCCCATCGCCTCCTTCGCCCAGGTACAGTAGATTAAATCTTAGGAACTACAGTCAGAGTTCCTCTTCACTGTGAGACGTAAGTAGAGAAGCAAACAGATCCACCGGGATCAATTCATATGGATAGACCGGGTTCAGTTCATACCCGTGGGGATGTGAAAACGCATTTACATGTGTGCGGTGAGATCATATTTTCTTTGTGATGCTCCTTCATTAAGGGAAAATGTTCACAGCAGAAAACTGTGGTTTTCAAATACCTATTAGGTTTAGATTGTGGCCTTACACTAACATGGCTGACAGCTAATTAGTGCTAGCTATTGTGCACTCGTGGTGTGTGTGTATGTAATGTACATTTACATAAATCCATGAGTGTTTTTTATTTGTCTTAAGGTCTAAGGGAAAACTTGTGGACCAGCCAAAAGGTCACAAAAGGGCACACAAACTGTAACAGTTGATGTTATATAGGTTCTACAGCAGTAAAATGTGCACTATTTCCAGGTTGGGAGACACAGACAAAATGAATTTGTAAATATTGCATAATTTGCAAAAGTTTGTGGTGCAGTCAGTTGCTTAGTGCAGAATCATTGAAATATTACAACATATTTCTGGCTCACCTTATTGTCTGTGAACAGATTCTCTCCAGACTCCCGCCACCTCAATAAACCCCCCAAAAAATACAACTGACACCAAAATATAAAATAAATCATTACTTTAATCAACTTTACAATGTTTAATTACCAATATGGTAAACAGTGGTTGTGAAGCTTTGGCTTATGCTAAAATCTATCTTGGTTGACATACGGTTTCATTAGCACTGAAAAAGTCAATACAAGCACCATAATTCAACTATTATTGCGTGACTATTGTTAGCTGTTTGTATTTTTTATCCCTCAGCACTCATGCATTTCACATTGGAAATAGGATGCCAGAAATTTTGCATTGGGTCAGAAGAGTGAGCGCAGTATTTGTTGAATTGACCTAAAATACCCAGTAGAGTCCTAGCAGGGATGGGTGAGTACTGATACTAGCCATCAATGTCAAAGCCTTTTTGGAAGGTCTCGGTACTCGTGCTGGAAGCAGATTTCAGTATTGGCTGCCTTTTAGTGGCCATTTAACAAGGAGCAAAAATTAATACATTTGTAAAAACATATAAATGTATACGAAACATACCTGAACTCAGCTGCGATGGGCTCCAGCGCCCACATGACCGTCGTGAGGAATAAGCGATTCAAAAATGAATTATGTTAGGATTTAAAAGTATTTATTTAAACTCAATTCATGCACAGAATAGGGAAGTCTTATGTACAATCACTTTGTGGCATTAGTTTTGATGACTGCTGAAGGTTTGAGTATCGGTCCTAGTCTGAAAAAATATCTATCGAACATCCCTCATTCATTTTCACTGATGTTGAATGTTACAGCATTTTTGGGATGACCAAAAATGGCTGGTTATGATTCTCAGACAAAGGTTGCATTGAAGTAAGTTACAAACTTAGATTCATCCACTTGTATTGACCCAGTTCTAAAATCAGTTTTTAAGGGGAATGTAAATGATTGAGATAGCTGAAAATATGTTTGTCGGGTCAGGTTACATAGTCATTCCAAATCAGGTTGCGCAACATAAGCTTGTCAGATCAATAAATTGACGCAACATTCACATACGATGGTTAAAAAATATCTGTTTCTAATTGGTTGATTTTCATTTTTAATCGTTAAAGGGACAGTGTGTTTTATTTGTCCACTAGATGTCGTGCAAGAAACGTTTTTTTTCCTGCTGTTATTAATGACCAATCATGCAATATGTAGAAAGACAGACTATTGTGTGTGTGTGTGTGTGTGTGTGTGTGTGTGTGTGTGTGTGTGTGTGTGTGTGTGTGTGTGTGTTAGTACGTGCCTTTTAGGCTCCACTGTGGCTGAACCGATTTTTGTGAAAATGTACACAGTAGTACTTTACACCTCTGGGAGTGTCTATAGCTAGGTTTCGTGTCACGGCACCCCCAATAAATACCAACAAAATCGATAAACATCTGCTTTCGTGTACAAGGGGCTCTGGAGCAGCATGCGGTCATACCCCTCTAGAGACTCTCTTCTTTTTTTTTGGACATACTCGGAAATTTATGGCAGGACTGATTAATGAATCCATAGGGGCTGGATGTTGCCCGCGGGTCATATGTTTGACACTGCTGATTTTGCCAGTGCTTTTTTTGCTCACGTGAGGATCTGGTTCAAGGCAACAGCACGCTCCTTTCTGCCCTTCGCATGCTCTCTATCAGTCCCTCGGGTGGAACTGTGTGTGCTGCCTCAGCAGACAGACAAGATCAGTCCCCACATCTCATTTCCTTTGCCGACTCCACCACGTGACATCAGCCAATGTTTAGAAATTATGCGACAGACCTTCAATAAAATGACAATGAACAAATTAAGGTAGTTGAGGAGTGTTACGTTTCGCAGAGGGGGTTGTGGGGAACCCAAATGCATGGAAGCCGGGATGGAGTCAGGTGTGCTCAACAAAGGATGGTATTTATTAGCAAGACATTGAACCCCTCATACCCCAGATAGGCAGGTAGGTGCCTTTCATGGCTGATGCTGCTATCGGTGTGTGAGTGTGTGTGTGAATAGGTTAGTGCTAAGCGCTTTGGAAGTTCTTCAGTGACCTGAAAAGTGCTCTACAAATGCAAACATTTACCATTAACAAAAAAGGGGAACAGCAAACAAAGACAAACCAAGTCTCAATACTAGAAAATTGTACAAACTAGAAACAAAAACCAAACCTGACATGGTAACATATTACCTGATGTCAGTGGCACGGTCATTGGCAACGACCCGACCAAACGGCGTATCCCGTTAAGAGAAACAACTGATCGTTTCTTATTCGACAGTCTCTCTGCCTGGGCCTGGAGGGCGTTGCCCAATTGTTGGTGTGTGCTGCTTCCATTTTGACTGTTTGTTCTGTGAAGGACCCGTTTGGGGTGGTTCAAAAGCATAGCGCAGAAAAATAGGGTAGTGCAGTAATGGATGACTTTATTCAGACTGGGTTCGGTACACAGAAAAACAGGTGGCGTGGAGAAAATCTTAGTCCGAGTTGCAGGCAAGGGGTCTGTTGTCTGGTATACTGACTAAGCAAAGGGCAACAGTCCAAAGGTTCGGCAGCAAATACTCGTGATCTGGAGGGCCAGGCAAAGGTTCCAAACACTGGAAACATCAAGGCTGTGACAAGAGGATTTAGGGTGTGACAAGATAGGCAAAGAACTAGCATGAAGCTCAGGAACCAGAGTGTTTAAAAAGTGAGGAGGGAGACACGCGATTGGAGGGTAATCAGGTGTGGACTGTAATTTAGATTCAGGGAGTAAGTGACTGAATAAGTGAGAGAGAGAGAGAGAGAGAGAGAGAAAGAGAGAGAGAGAGAGAGAGAGAGAGAGAGAGAAATGCCCCTTTATGTATGAACTGCAACCAAAAAACTAGCACAATTTATTGTTGTTAATGCACTCCAAAGAATTGGATTGCTAATCCTTGTGCATACTCTTAATCCAAACGCGCTCATCTCTTGATGATAGGAAAACGTGTAATCATAGACTACTTGCTTTTAGTCCAATCAATAATAATGTGCAGCGGGCGGTTTTACAGACGGCACTTTTCAAATCTCGCAAAGCAGGTTGTAATTTAATGCAAATTCCCAAAGTCTGAAAATTGACCCGGCATCATCGTGCTGAATGAAAATCAACACTTGAAGGAAGCAAAGGGAATTGGGGGAGATTGGGTCAAAGTGGGTTTTACGCAAGAAAAACTCTGATAAAAATAAAAATATTCTATCCTCAAAAGTTGTTTTATAAAAATGTCTACACAAAATAAAAACAAATATAGAATAGAATAGAATATACCTTTATTGTCATTGTTACAAAATGGATTAACATATTGTGACAACGAAATATATAAATATAAAATATAAAAAACATTTGATTGACACTGTAATAGTTGACGGCTGCTACTGAAAACAAGTGCTGCAGAGCACAAGGGAGAAAAACTACAGAGACTCAAAGGGACCAAACAAGACCATATTTCTTCTCCTATTTAATGCCCAGCCTTTTGTAAGGTTTTTGTTCTTTTTGGCTGTGCCTGGAGCAACAAGATGGCGGACAATCATGTCAATTCGCTAGGTGCAGGGTTCGTACGGGTGCTTGAAATCTTTGAAAGCTTGAATTTTCTTGTTGTGTTAAGATATGAAAATGTGTTTGAATTTTGGGTGAAGTCCTAGTAAATCTTGTAACTGTTGCCATGTTTCTCAGCAGTCCGACTTGATAGACGACGCATTAAATGAAGAATTAAACATGTCTGCTTAAAAATGAGGGATGAAAAAAGAAGAGTTTATTTGAGCGCATCTAAGAAATGCACGCCCTCGAACATGCATCATGAATGAGCTGACTGAGGCTGCAATGATGACACAAGCCAGGGGATGGAAGCAGAGTAACAAAGTTCCAAACACCGTACAGCTGCTTTAAACTTTAGAATAATTGACTTTCCTTCGCTTGCATCCTCTTGCATATATTGTTAGTGTTGGTGGAATTAATAATAATAAAAAAATAACCATTAGCTATTATTGTTATCAACAATACAAAAATATATTATTTAGTCTATGAACGGTAGTGCAAAAATTGGAAAATATAATTTGAAAGTCGTTAAGAAAAAAAATGCCTAAATTTGGCCATGAAAAAAGTGCACGAACACTGTGAGCTTCATGTTAAGTCAAATAAATACAATTTTTTGGACCGAGTATTTAAAAGAATGCATGCTTTGATGGAATTTCATGTATTTTCGCTTATTTTTCAAACAGATATTATATTTTTTTATAAAACATTTTTTTACCACTGGGAGGCGCTAAATAATACATACTGTCCCTTTTATCTTTCCTATTAAGGCAAAGGCCTCAAACTATGGTCCCCTGGGCTGAGTTTGAGACTATCGGTGCAAGTAAACCCTAGTAACGGTAAATGAACCCGGGACCCCTGAACTGTGAGGTGGAGATTCTAACCAGTCAACCACCGTATGGCCCAGGTTTAGTTCCATATATGACATACATCTTTTGGTGTTTTTTTTTCTACAAAATCACCCAATTTTGGAGATTCTATCCAAAAACAAAAAAGAGCACTATGTCAAATCGCCCCAATAGTGGATCCGTCCACTCCTGACTAAAATCAGGTTATTTGACCTAAATGGAGTACATTATTTTCCGTGTTTTTGAAAAGGCATCAAGGTTGTTTAAGGTGAAGTTGTATTTCAGTACGGCGGATACTGAGATTTTTGTGTGCAGAAAGACGTTTGATAGGAAGTGCAGGGTAAAGGGATGAACTCACAAAGATTTTACCGTGTTGTCTTGAATATTAAGTAGGTGAAGGCTGCATCCGTTTTTTCATTTGCAAGAGAGAGGCAATCCAGGGCAGAGGTGGCACAGCTTGTCTTAAATATAATCAACCGTAGTATTTTTGTGTTTTATGCATACTGCTGTTCCCATTTGTTTGGATTTTTAACTGGATGAAGCTTATTTCATTGCAATTCAGTTGTTGATTATATGTCTTAATGCTCATTATATAGTTATGGATTTATGATAGGTATTGTGCAGGAATTATTTTAGCATTCGCAGATAGATTTCAAGTGATCTCCCCCCTCACACAGCGTAACTTTGAGTGATAAATTTAAGCCCATTTGTAACTTGTAACATTTGTGTTTTAAGTTCGTACTGTTTTACTCAGGCAACAGCAAATCGGAATTGCACAACATAGCTTAAAAGGACGATATGTAATATTTGACCAGTAGATGTCGCTGTATTGTGTAGTGCAACTGGAAAACGATTGCTACAAAGCACAAGGAAGAATAGAAACTCACGGATCCCTTAATCGCCAGGGTCATAGAGGAATAACTTCTGAGTTGCGCCTATCCCCCTCCAGGCTGTTTTTTTTTTTTTGGGTGGGTTAGGGGTTTGCTCCCTCATCTGAAACAGGACTGATTTCTATGAGAGGCTTCCTGATCTGACTCAGACACAGCACCTTCATCCTCTGGTCACTGTTGTTTTTCGGTGCACAGCGTCAACCTGCTCTTAAGAGATGAGCCGGACCTCGGCAAAGACGGGCAGCTTATACTAGAATCTAAATCACTGGGGAAAAACAATTTTGTTCCTAAGTTTTGATTATTACAGTACACCTTGCATCATTTGTGGCTTTCATATTTTTGTTGAAAAATAAACTTTGGATGGAGACTTAAGTTGACCAGTCCATACTTTTTTTCTTATTTGTTAGCACTCGTTTTTGGTTGAACTACACAATACAGTAGCATCTAGTGGTCACATAATACAAACTGGGCTTTTAAAAATAATGATGGTAGCAGAATTGACGATCTCTGGAGCTGCATGTCATTTACAAAAGAATTAAGGTAGATAATTGAAATGTTTTTCTTTTAATTTTTTGTGTATAAACTGAATTGTTGGAAACATTTTTTCATCCAAGGTTTCACTGTATTTGCATATCCCTAGTGGATCCCTGGCACTTTTTCCAGAAATGTTTGATATTGGAAAATGTTATGGTTTCTGTAGTAGGACAAACATAACACAAACATTATTAATATTTTCCATGGAAAAGAGATTCATACAGTTTATTTAAAGAGTATCTGTTCCCTTCCTTATAAGGTTTTAATGAAACTTTTAATTATTTTATGGCTCCAAACATGTTTTGTTATTTCTTTCATCCAATGTGGCTCTTTCAACATTTTGGGTTGCAGAACCCCTTGCCAAAATTCGGTACAAGAAGCAAAATTAAACTAATAGGAATGGAATCTCCGTACCATCAGAAGGATAGTAATGATCTGTTGCTGAGCGCACAAACAACCTGGAGCCATTCTTGCACTTTCAATCTTTGTGTGTGTGTGTGTGTGTGTGTTTATTTTGAGTAATAACACAACGACCAATAATAATATGAAAGTGATGTTGACATGTTCCTGCTCACTGGAGCGTCTCAACTTCATTTCAGGTAGTCGAGGTGTTCATATCTACTAGCTTGTTGGCAAATGTGTTGTGTATTTATTTTTTTCTACAACGCTCAAGAGGTTTGTCCGTGTATTCGGTCGAAACAAATTATTATTTCAATAAAACGACTTTGCTGTGTTGCATTCTAAGCATTTAGTTCGGTTGGTAAATTGAGAAACGCAAACATATTCAAAATGCTAATTGCGAAAAAAAGTAATCGCGTCGGCGCGGCTCTAGACTAAAACGACTGTTACTAAAATAATTGCGCTCTGTGCTATTTGATGTTGAGAAAGTAAAGCAAATGTCAAGTTTGAATCTTTAGACTATTTTGTTGTTTTGGTGAAAATGAAGATACCCAAACAGTGCCAATTTTCAACCACCCTGCCCTTCATTTTAAGTGTTTCTTTTTTAAATAAACTATCTGCTGTGAAAAATCATGCACTTGATGTATTTTCATAAGCGAGGAACTTGTATACAAACGATTGAAAGCTATCATTTATCTAAGGTGAGCTTATTTTGTGTATTCAATGTTCGGCATTTATTGGAATGCTTTTTTGAAGTTTTGTCATTTCAATGACAAAAAAGTAGAATGTAATTTGATGATATCAGTTTGTGACACTGGAAGAAGGATTTATACTTAAATAATGTATTTAGTTATCTATTTCTTATATTCCCTTGGATTTGTAAAGTGTGAAATGTTGTGATTAAATGTTTATAACTGTATGAAAATTACGCTAAGTGGCTTTTGTAGAGAAGGAATTCAATCGGCACTTGTATGAATCTGTGCTTCAAGCATACTTGACATTTTTAATGCCCAATATGTTTTAGATTCTTTAACGCCACAAAGTGACATGGAACAGATTCCTCAGAGAATAAAGTGTCCTCATGTTGTGCTGCCATCTTGACTCTGCTTTCTTTTGCACACATGCCTCACCTGGCCAGACAAAGCGCTTGGTTTGTACAAAACATTCCTCAACTCCAATTGTAGTGTCATTGATATCTCACTGAATTAAACCATCAAAGAAGGGACACAAGGTAAGTGTTATTGAGGCTTTAATTTTCAAGTCCATAAACCTTGCATTTGTCCGAACTCAGAGAAAATAGCGAAGGTTATGTAAATATAGACCTGTGTCAAACCTAACGTTTCTTTCTAAATTACTTGAAAGATTTGTGGCACAGCAGCTGAATGATTTTATATCTGAAAATAATCTTTTTGAATCTATGCAATCAGGATTCGGGGCTAATCACTCTACTGAGAAAGCCCTGGTTAAGGTAACCGATGATCTTCTACTGGCAATGGACTCCGGCGCTTCATCACTCTTGCAGCTGCTGGACTTTAGTCCTGCCTTTGGACCATAATATTTTACTAGAGCGGTTTGAAAAATGGATTGGTCTCTCAGGAACCGCCCTCTTATGGTTCAGATCCTACCTCTCAGATAGGACGCACTGTTTTAAAAATGGTGAAATAACATTTGAGCCCTTTAGTGTTACCTGTGGTGGTCCGCAGAGTTCAGTACTTGGCCCCCTTCTTTTCAGCATTTACATGCTTCCATTAGGTGATATTATTCACAAGTATAATATCAGTTTCCATTGCTACACAAATGACACTGAACTTTTTCTCCCGATGGAGGAATCTGCTCCACTAAACTGGAAATTTGGAGGCCTGCCTCACTGAGATAAAAGAATGGATGTCACTCAACTGCTTGTGTCTTAGCTCTGAAAAGACCGAAATGTTAACTATTGGTCCATCTAAATGCCGTGACTTGTTCTAAAAAACTGCTCTGAACATTGACAAGTGTAAGATTACCCAGAGTGACTCAGTCAAAAATTTAGGCATCACATGACCCCAATCTGCCCTTCCAAACACACATTAAGAATATTACTTTCACAGTTTTTTTCCATCTTCGCAACATTGCTAAAATTCGCCCTATGCTGTTTCAGTCCGATGCGGAGATTATAATTCATGCATTTGTTACCACCCGTCTCGATTGCTGTAATGCACTACTCTCCGGTCTCCCAAAGTCCAAAATCAAGAGCATTCCGCTGGTACAAAATGCTGCAGGAGGCTTTTAACTAAGACAAGAAAGTTTGATCATATTAACCCGATTTGAGCTAACCTGCATTACCTCCCTGTTAACTTAAGATGTGATTTTAAGGTTCTGTTGGTAGTATACAAAATAATGCACGAAATTGCTCCCTATTATCTTTCAGATTTAATTTCCCCCTATGTTCCTATGTTATTTGCTATTCCTACATATTCGCTTTACTGCAACTGAATATCACTGAGGCAGTAATCGGTATAGGCTTTTGATGATATTGGTTTATGACAAATGGCTTTACTATTCCAGGAAAATCCTCTGCCATCACTTTAATCAACTAAGCGTCATTTTTGCCAAAGCCATTGTTACTGTAAGTTGTTGCCACCATCCTGCTTAAATTATTTTGCTGCAAATTCAAGAACAACATTTACAACATTTGTATCTGAATCATGCTGTGCTGACATCACATGCCTGATGAGAAACATGGGACTTAAGTATCACTAGTTGTGTCAAAGTTGTGTTCTTGACACTAACGTATTTCAAGGGACACTATTATTTGGACAATAGATGTCGCTGTATTGTGTAGTGCAACCAAAATCTGCTACAAAGCACAAGGAAGAATACAAACTACGGAGACTCAAAGCGAACAAACCACAGCATCCAGTGTTACGACCAGAACTAAATCAGGACCCAAATGTGTAGCATTAACCACAAGTTTACTGATAAAAAGGGGAAGGGCAGCGCCCGAGATCTGGTGCTCGCTGGAAGCGGGAAGCAAGCCGCTCATGCAATCGGATTGTGATCCGAATACGGAAGTGGATCTTCCGTAGCTGGAGATGGCGGTGTCAAGGACAGAAAAACAGGTTGATAGCAAGAACAGTAGAGCAAAAATGTGGTCGGGATCAAAACCAGATCGTAAGCCGGGACGGGAGAGCAAACATGGTCGGAATCAAAAACAGGTTGGAGCTGGAGACAAACGGGGAGATCAAGAACAGACGGGTGGAAAAAGGGGTGCAAAAACGGGACAGGCGGGAGTCAGAGTCAAAATGCTTGCCTTGTAACAACAGAGGTTTGCTGACGGACTGACAACCGGAGAGTGACAGGACTGGGCTCAAAAAACGACAGGGAGCTAATCAGGTAGCCTGCAGCGGCTGGCGCCAATTGAGCGGGCACAGGTGATACTATCTAACCCTCAATAACTGTTTCATGGCTATAAAACTTTTACTGCAGCGACAGTTGCATCACATAAAAAAGCATCAGTAATAACTTCATACAATTGCAATATTATTTCATAATATAGCCACATTTTACTCACAAAAAAACATTATTGTTTGTGCAAAAAAATGTATCTTCCTTTCTTTCCTCAACAAGATCGTGTTACTCTGTTGAACAAATTATCCGTGCTTTTAAGTTCCATCAAGAAGTTCTTTTATATCGCGACCAAAGCTAATGCTGAAAGTCGAGCCTGTCCTGACATGTTTTTGGCATACGTTTTTATTTGATTCAAGGCTGAAATTGTCAGTTCAACATAGGTACTAGGCAGAAGTGATCTTTTTCTTCTCATTTTTATGTATTTTTGGTTAGTATTCAAATCAATGTTTTTTTGTTAATGAATGGACGTTTTTTTAAGTACCGCTTGGAGGCACTAAATATTACATACTGGCTCTTTAAAGTAGGATAGATGTCATCCTTCAGTTCTACAGCTTCATGCATACCGAAATAATCCATTTTATCCGAAGTCAGGGGCAAAAAACAATTATGCTTTCATTTTTGTAGAAAAATTAAAATCTCGAAAGAGCCTACAATGCATTATGACTGTGCGTTTGATTAAAAACAGTGTAAAATACATACTGTATACTGTACCGTGGGTTCATATATCCGCGCTTGCGCAGCATTAGCAAAGGTCACGTGACGGTAAAAAAAAAAAAGCCAACGGAGAGAGCGGAACAAAGATGTTTTTTGAATCAAGATAATTTCTTCGATTTGTGACGACAAAAAACAAACTGTTGCAGCATTTAAACATTACGAACGTACGAACAATTTGCACTTTGTCTACAATTATTTGTCAGACAGAAGTACAAACTCGTACTGTATGGCCATTAGAAGGCTAAAACCTTTTGTCGCCACCTCTTACGAGAACTATCTTGAACGTTGCGTTCAAGGTCTTTGGATTTCCGTTTTGAAAAAGTTGTAACTTACTAAATTTAGATCTTGCAGTGGAGCAGGAAGAAGTGAACTTGCTTAACTTTGCATGCATGACAACTTGGTAAAATGAGGTTTATCGACGTCCTGGCGTGTGTTTTGGTGATTTGTGCTGGGGTGTGCTGGGGGGACACACCGGCCAACTGCACATACGAGGACCTGCTGGGGACTTGGATCTTCCAGGTTTCCAGTCGGGGCCACGATAAGAACGTCAACTGCTCTGGCCAAGGTACGCCAGAAATATTCATATTTCTCACTGAAAGTAGGGGAGACCGGGTACAGTTGTAACATAGTGACAGTCTAAGTTTGACCACTTGGAAGAGAGTTATTGATGCATCTCATATAGGACACTCCAGGGTTTTGAAACCTTTTTTCAGCCAAAGCACACTTTTTTTCAATAAAAAAAAATCTCAATGCTCAGCGTCCGTCAAAAGTATATACTAACTAATTTGCAGAATGACTTTCATGTATTTTTTACATCTTAAGTTGACAGTATAACGCTCTTCTTATCATTTGTGATCACTGTGGCTCAGGAGGTCACTCGATGTACTTATTGTAGTTCATATTTCTGCTTAGATTTAGGATATTTAAGCTTTTTCCACATCTCTATCTCCATCCATCTATCCATTTTCTGCGCTGGTTATCCTCAGTCACGGAGGGTGCTGGATCCCATCCGTGCTATCTTCAGGGGGTAGGCTGGGGACATCCTGATTTGCTCATCTTGATCTTATTTTTTATTAAAACGAAACAAACTTGAACAGAGCAAAATGTGTCAGTGGAATTGTTTCATATTTACGACGTTCTAAAAACTTTGGGGTAAAATAAGAAAATAATGACTTAAATCAAATCAAAGTCGAGAATGACTTCGTTGGTTTTCAAGGTGTTAAGTATGACTTTATGGTTTATTATGCCTTCATTTAAGTTGAACAATGTTCAAAGTAATACAAGTTTAAATGAAGTCAAAAGATCTAACCCTAACTCCAACACCAACCCCAACCCCAAGCTCTAAAACAGTCTGCAAGACGAGATCAAGCAATGTCCAACAACTGTATTCATTTGTTCAAATTTAAATACAAAAAAACATTCCTGGCGGAATACAGAGATGAAGAAAATCGGATATGAGTGATGCGAGAAATTAGGAATAGTGCGTCTAGAACTATGGTTAACTTTGTGTTATTGTTGCTATTGTTATATCATAACTGTTATTATAATATTATTACAATTGTTGTTATATAATTGGTGTGTTTAATAGGGAAGATGAAGGGGTAGGGAATATAAGCATTTGCTTCTGACTACCCCTTTCCAACATATTGTGTAATATTATTTTGTGGTTTGAGTTATTGTTTTTGTTCTGTTTTTATTTTAATGTTCGAATAAAGTTTTCATTCATTCATTCCCTGCGACTGGCTGGCAACTGGTTCAGGGTGCACCCTGCCCACTCCCTGAAGATAGCTGGGATGGGCTCCAGCACCCCTGCAACCCTACTGAGGAAAAGCAGTGCAGATAAGGATGGATGGATGAAATAATTACTGCAGGTGCTCCTCACATTCAATAATCTAAGTTAGAGCACACAGAAAAATAGTACGTACTCAGTTCTTTTTTCCAATCTCATGCAAGATGAGTGTAGCATAGATATCTTGGCTGGAAAACAGCTGGGATAATACCAAGAAGCCTTACCTGGTCCTAGGTCAAAGTTGATCACCATCTGAAGAATTAATTATTTTGTATTTTATACATTTTCTAAGGGTGTGTCTAGGCGTAACTGGTTACATCATACAGACACCTCTTTGCTTCTCAACAGTTCGAAGGCTAGCAGGCGAGTAAAGCATGTCAATAACCCTTGACTGTATAAGTGGGAGAAAAAAAATATTCTTCAAAATCCTTAAAAATAACAAAAAGTTGTAATATTGTCATATTCCAGGTATTCCCCATAAAACATGTTTATGACATGATGCCTTTAGTCATTTTACTTGTTCATGGAAGAATGTATGTGCTGGTAGGTCATGCATCCAATGTCAGGACCAGAACGGAAACCGGACCCACTTGCGTTATAATGGAAGAAAGAGAATGGATTGCGCCCCCGATCCGGTGATTGATGGACGCTGATGGAAGCAGTTCGCTCTGAACATGGAAGTGGATCTTCCGTGGCGAGCCATGGCGGTGTCGGGAACGTAAAAAGGATTCAGTAGCCGGGAAAGGAGAGCAAAACTGTGTTCGGGGTTCGTTAGCGAGTCGTAAACCAGGAAAGGAGAGTAGACGTGGTCGGGGACAAAAAGAGGTCGAAAGCCGGAAGAGGAGAGTAGACGTGGTCAGGATCAAAAACGGGTCAAAGCCGGGGAACAGACGGTAGCAAAAAACAGGTAGGAGTCAGGGTCGAAAAAAGGCTTGCCAAGTGTTAACTGAGGTTCCAGATGGACTGACAAAAGGGGACACATAGGAGGGGGTATAAATAGGGACAGGGAGCCAATCAGAGTCCGAGGCAGTTGGCGCCAAAGAGGTGGGCACAGGTGATTCCCATCGGTAATCATGACATCCAAGGGTTAAGTACTTACAAAAATAACAAAACTTGCACAGAAAATGCACCGAAAATCGCATCGAAATTGCAATACTGTTTTGAAAAATCAAATTTTTTTTTCTCAGAATCGTGCAGCCCTAGTATGGACACTGAAATCAATGCATGGAAAAGGATGTCACAGTAAAGGTTCTGCTTTAACCAGTACATTATTTTTTCAGCCAAAGGGGAGAGCATGATAACGGTCACCCTTGAGAAGCTGTCTGTGGCCAAAGATGACCTTGGCAACACTGGCTTCTTCACACTCATCTACAACCAGGGGTTTGAAGTCGTCATCAATGGCTATAAATGGTTTGCCTTCTTCAAGGTAAATAAAGCACTTGACAGAAAGGAGCATGCGAAGAGCGACAGAAAGTCGTTTACGCCTCTCTTTTAAAGGCTGCTGATGTCAGTCATCGGAGGAGTGTACGATGACCGGTTAAGTTTCTTTGATGCTTTCCAATAAAAAGTTATCAAATCGGTTGATTTTAATAATTGTTGACAACTCCATAATCTTTTGATCACAAATGAACACATTGGGATTTCAAATATTTGTTATAGAGCTGGAGAGTTTGGTCACTTCCTGTTAGGGGCCGGTCACACAGACATTTGCGGCTGAATCACGGCCAGAAATTTCTGCCTTTGAGGCGGACGCTATTGGACGCATTGAGTTCGCCATTAAGACGAGATACAGCGGTGCTTAACACGAGGTCGGAAATACGCGCGCGTGTGGCAGCGTGAAAAAGTTTTGCGCGGCTCTATTCTTCAGAGCACGGGTACACAGCCTTTCACGAGCGTATTGAGGCTGAACCACGGCCAGAAATTTCTGGCCGTGAAGCAGATGCCGTTGGGCGCTGTTGGACGTTTTGAGACCGCCATATAGACGAGATAGAGCAGTGCTTTACTCGCGGTCGGAAATTTTCACGTGGTTGGCCGCGTTCAAAACTTTTGAGCTGCTCAAAAGTTTGAGCACGTGTTAAACCGCGTGCCGCACACGTGGTCAACACGAGGTAATGACGCAGAAATGACGCGGAACGACGTGCTCTGGCCGCGGCCAGGGCGTGGTTACACATGGGTAGGACGGGAAATTTCAGCGGGTAATCGTGGGTGGAGCATGGTAATAGCGTGTTCTGCGCCTGTATCGCGGTGTTATTACGTGAAATTAGCGTGTTACTCGTGTGACAGTCAAACGCCTTTCTCCGCGTATATACAGCGCGATTTGCCGAGCACACTCAGTTGTGCTCGAGACGTCAAGGGGGTGAACATGGATCCCCGTCAGCGTAGTGACCTCGTCTTAATCCATTTTTATTTCTTGACATTTCTTTTCAAGATAATAAAATAAAAATGATGCCATAGCTTGAAATCTTGATCTTCACTGGACTGTGTCTTGAGCGGTTATGATTTCTACAGCCCGGTGTTACCCGAGAAATGCATCCCTGTCGAGATTTGCATCCCCACTTTTACCTCGTTTTATCTCACTTTTAGGGAATGTAATGGCGAACATACAACCAAAACCACTTCGTCTTGCATTTGTTGGGAATGTAATACAACTTAAACCATTCCGTCTTCGTTTTTGTTGTGAACGTAATCGAACGGTAAATCCCCCCCCCCCCCCTCGCGTAAACGCGCATTCTGCTGCGCTTCCAACAAAAGCGATCGTATTCTATATAAAACGCTTATTAAAACAATAAAGTGAGCTAATTATAACAATTGGGAGATCCTAGTCTATATAACGCGTTTATTTAAACAATAAAGTGCGATCGTATTCTACAAAATGCGTTTGTTAACGCGGATGAAAAAGTCAAAAGCGATCGCAGCAGAATGCGCGTTCACGCGAGGGGTGGGGGGGGTGGTCGGTGGTGTTGCGTAGGAGTCGGATTTGGGCTTAACACCGGCTCGGGAGCTTTTATACCCGTGGTCCACACGAGAAAATGACGCAGAAATGACGCGATGAGGAAGCGGAACAGTCGCCGGCGTGTTTTACGGGCATACCACCGATGAACAGCGGGTTGGCCAATTTTGCGCATTTTCCATCGCGGGCAACCACGGGCAAAAAAAAAAAACGCAAAATTTTAGCTGTGATTCAGCCGCAAATGTCTGTGTGACCGGCCCCTTAATGAATTGTTGGTCTTTTGAGGTGTTGGCCGAATCAGTGGTTGAAACGGGTTAGGGAAAATTAGGCTCATTGAGGCTCATTTTGACAGTTTGTTCTGTGGGTTTTCATCATACAGTTACCATACATAGTTCAATGAGATTCAATAAACAGGATTACATAGCTCTCTACAGCGTAAACAGAGTCTTCTGACGTAACACTGTGACTGTAAATTTTAGTCGGGCAGATCTGGAAAGAACCACGACCTCGGATTCGCATTTACTAAAATCTCCAAGCCAGATGTACACATGAAAAGAGCCATACCTGGCTCAAAAAACACGTTTCCCACTTACACCTTACACCTTACACTTTCATTCTGACAGCCAATAACATAATACAATAGGCCTGGGCAATATGACAAAAATTGCTATCACGATAAAATAGCTCTTTATCAGTCGATATCGAAGATTATATCCCAAAAAATCATTCACATTTTAAGTCTTTTTGTCTCTGCTGCTTTGATCAATCAGAACAAAGACGTATGACAAACTACTGCAGAGCATTTCTCAAATATGAGGAATATTAAATCAAATTGAAAAAAAAAATATACTGCACCCATACAACAAAATCACTAGAAAAGTACATATAAAATTTAGTTCTCAAAAATATGACCTAATATTTTATTTAAATTTTGGACCATAACTTAATTTGATTTAATTGCCACGGTTCTATTTAAATACAAATCGTTCTTTTTCTATTGATTGTTTTTGTGTTGGGCGGCACGGCAGCTGGTTGGTTAGTGTGCTGCCCCACGGTGCGGAGGTTCAAGGTTCAAGTCCAGCTACCGCAGCCTCCCAGTGTGGAGTTTGCATGTTCTCCCCGTGCCTGCGCGAGCTTTCTCCGGGCACTCCGGTTTGCTCCCACATTCCCAAAAGCATGCATGTCAGGTTAAGAATGAGCGAGTGAGTTGTCCGTCTCTGTGTGCCCTGCCCGAAGATGGCTGGGATGGGCTCCAGCACCCCCGCGACCCTACTGAGGTTAAGCGGTGCAGATGATGGATGGATGTTTTCGTGTCAACGTGTGCAAACCCGCATGTAAAAAGTCGACACTGCTGAATGGATACAATCAATGCAGTTTTATGCTGGTTTGGTTTATGTTATTGGCTGTTATTTTTTTAATTTTATTTATTATTATTATTTTTTTAAACACACTAAAACATATGTTATTGCTTTTTTATTGTGTGCTTTCACACTGCCTGAACTTCAATGAAAGAATTCTTTGGATCTGTGAATTTATTACATCCTCTAATCATCTTTTAGCAACTCAACGCCACATGATTGTTTCTGCTTTTAATCATATGACACATGATGCATGTGCCCAAGGTTTGAACAACCCATGTGATTGTGTTTCTTCTTCCTTGTCTGCAGAAGCTTCTCTCTCGTCATACAAAGACATCCTGTTCTCTGTTTTAGAATAAAATAGATTGTGTTTTGGTGGAGTTAACATATTGTCATTGATATCCACATGAGCGGCACGGTCCGCGGCACTGTTCTCAGGTCATGGGTTCAAATCCAGATACCAGCCTTCTTGTGCAGAGTTTGCCTGTTCTTCCTTCAGGCACTCCAGTTTCTTCCCACCTTCCAAAAACATGCACGTCAGGTTGATTGGCCGTTCCAAATTGTGCCTAGGTGTGAATGAGCGAGTGAGGTGTCTGTTTCTGTGTGCTCTGCGATTGGCTGGGAACCAGTTAAGGGTGTCCCCTGCCCAATGTCCGACGATAGCTGGAATGGGCTCCAGCACCTCCGAGACCCTACTGAGGATAAGCGGTGCAGATGATGGATGAATGATATCGTATGCAACAAGATTAGACATGACTTTCCAGGGTAAACATGTTATAAAGAATTTAAAGAGAAAAGAATGAAAAGGCAAAAATATTTACAATAGAATGAAAAATAGATTTGTCTTTTTTGTCATTGATAAACGTTGTGAAACATTTTATGCAACGAGATTGGAGATGGCCCTCCAGGGTAAAACATGTAATATTTTTTTACAGTTTTATTTAACAGCAACAAAAAGAGAGGACAAGAAATTCACAAGATTTGTTATCACAGATTTGTGCGTTTGTTTAGGGTGGTGATGGACCCAGGGAAGAAGCTGTCGCTGAGCTGTTTTTTCTTAGTTTTGGGGAACCTGTAGTGCCTACAAGATGGCAACTGGTCAAAGAGGTGTTAGCTGGGGTAGGAATAGTTGCTACACAATTGCAGGGGACACACAGACAGACAACCATCCTCAGGAAAATTTTGACTAGCCACTCGACCTTCTCTGCATCTTTTGTGGACTTAAGAGGAAACTGGAAACAATCTGATAAAAAATCCATTCAGACACGTTAAAAACCTGCAAACTACAGACATCAGTCTTTTTAATTTGGCCCGCCAAACCAAAGTGCTAAAAATTATTCAAAATTATTATTTCTAACCTTCTCAATGTCTTGACTATAGTTTTTTTTCATTTTGCTATTTTTTCATGTATAGAATGTTGAAAACAAAAAAAGAAAGATTGAAAAAAAATCCATAAAATGAAAGTACCACTCGAAAGATTGACCACTCCTGCTCTAAATCGTAGTGATGTGTCGTTTGTAATCGAAACGGCTGTATGACTTTTCCTGTCTTATTTTTATATTATTGTCAACATTATTGATACGAATTTGTTTTTAGTACACCGAGGAGGGATCGGAAGTGACCAGCTATTGTGACCACACCCTACCAGGATGGGTGCATGACATCTTGGGCAACAACTGGGGGTGCTTTGTTGGCAAGAAAGTGAATCCAGTACCACCACAGCTTCAAGATAAACCAGTCTTGGGCTCAAGGTAATCATAATTTTAAAAATGCATAAAACTGCACTGAAACATTTGAATTATTGGCATTGGCGTCAGTGTAGACATACAGGGTTAGACACACAGACGATTGCCTGTCATACTCTCACTAGAGCTGCAGTTTCCTTGCTGAAGTCATTAGTTTTGTTTTCAATATCACCAAAGTCAGATACCGAAAGATATCTGTATATGTGACTCCTCACAGATGCCAAGATATTTTTTTTTATATCATACTGCAGGACAGATAAAACACGTTATATCGCGACTGATTATGTGGTACGGTTCAGCCACAAAATGAAAGTGGCACAAGCAGGGGCGAACAACAAGATAGACATGGCACTCCCTGGAGTGATAAATACATTTTGAAATTTTTAGATGGTAATGTTATTACACTATAATGACACTTTTCACCACAAACTCATCAAAGTTCTTTTTAGTCAACAATTTATCTGATGTTGCTAACAGATACCCATTGCCTACACACTTCTCAAATAACATGTTCACCTTTCAATATGATATTAACTGATAGTATTAGTAATTTTTTAATATAGAGGTTGACCGATTACCAGGTGGGCCAATTATCGGCACCTATATTTGGGAATTTGACAGATATCGATAAGGGCATTTTTATTTTTCCATGGGCTCATTAAATAGATTTAAAACTGGGTTATTTAGGCTCTGATGCACCCGAGTCAAGATCTCCCTCTCTACTGCTTCTCTAACACTTCTGACCGGGGGCAGAGCCACCGAAACAGTAAAATAACGTTAGAGTGGCAACTCGACTCACTCTTCCCGACCTGCTTGTGTCCCTGATAGAAAAGCGTGTATGTGATTAAGAGATGTGTAAAAAATGTAGTTAACTTGTTTTCGGGAGACACGTTCTGGTCGAGACTGATATATTAGCACTTGTCATAAAATTAGTTCTTCAATCAAGCGTGTTGGTTTTGTGTTTAGAAGAAAGCATAAAAAAACACGCTAAAGTGGAAGGTGAGTGATTAGCTGTTACCATAACATTAGTTTGTCAATCTGGCTGTAAAACAGGTGTGCCCACACTTTTCCATTTGCAAGCTTTGTTAACATTTTAATACACTTTTTGTTGCAAGTTAAATTAAGTCATGTTGGTTGTATTGACATTTTTATTTATTTATTACAAAAAAATCAGGAAATTATACAAGTTTTTTTGTACCTTTAAACAAAGTCTAAATTAATTTCCTTGCACTGTCAGTTTTTGGTTTAAGTGAAAGATTAGTCGTGTTAGTTGTGTTAAAATTCCAATTTATTTCATGTAAAAGGTTTTATTTTAATTTTTAACAAATATTTCTTTTTTTTGCATTATTAATCATTTTTCACGCCATCTTATAAGCTTTTATAGCAAATGAATATCGGCTCCAAATATCAGTTAGTCTGATTTGTATCGGCCCTAGAAAAACCCATATCGTGCGAGCCCTAATTTAGTTACACTAGAACCTTTCATAAATGAGATGCGTCACAATAGTTAGGAAACATAAACCTTCCCTTTTGCAACATTTCATGTTGTCGTATCTGTTCATGGTTACACATGATTAGTTTTACAATATTCCTAGAAAGTCACAATGTTACATAAGTGGAATTTGACAACTTCAGACCAGGCCAGAGGGAGCAACTCGTGACTGCAACAAACATGTTGGTGCCCCTCTGTCATAGAATAACCATTGACTTAACCTCATTCATTCTTTATCCTTCTACCCTACTTACTGTTGTCAAATACTGTATGAAAAAGTAAAGTATTATTTTGGGTGAAAACCATTTAAATCAAAGATGTCTAACTCAGATCAGTTTTGTTTTTCAGTATTATGCCTAATCATTCAGACTAATTTAGTAGCCTACACAACATGTTGTTATCAAACACAACAAGGGATATTTTTTAAACCATAGCGCATTTATTCACAAATAATGGGAAACAATGATTTTAATGTGTGGCATTAAATGCGTTAACTGGATTATTTTAACATTTGTGTGAATGCAGTTTTACACCTACATATAATCTCCACACTATACAAACTAAAGTAGGGAGATATTATCAAGTATAATTTAAGTAATTGTTGTACTGGTTTCAAGCGAATTAAAAGAAATACAACATCAAAGTTTTTGCAGTACATGGGCAATAAGAATAGACTACATCAGATCAAACTTGTAAGATGAGAGTACAGTGGGACCTCGCTACTTCGCAGTTCGACGTTCGCGGCCTCAGAGCTTCGCGGTCTGTAATGGTTATCAAAAAAAAAAAAAAAAAAAAACTATATATATATATATATATATATATATATATATATATATATATATATATATATATATATATATATATATATATATATATATATATATATATATATATATATATATATATATATATATATATATATATATATATATATATATATATATATATATATATATATATATATATATATATATATATATATATATATATATATATATATATATATATATATATATATATATATATATATATATATATATATATATATATATATATATATATATGGGCAGCACGGCGGCGCAGTGGTTAGCGCGTGTGCGGCACAGCTCTGAGGTCGTGGGAACCTCCTAAGTGGGTTCAAATCCAGCTCCCGGCCTTACAAGTTGAAGGGGCATCGCTACTTTGCAGATTTTCACTTTTTGCGGGAATCCCCCTCGGCCGACGACCCTAGCACTGCGCGCCGTTCTCGTTTCCCGGCGCGCGGTTTCGGTGCGGCTTCCGCTTCACCGCCCCCCTAACCCCACAGGTCCCCCCTACACCTTTCCCCCGCGGCCGCCCGTCTGTCGGCTGGAGCCATCGAGGGCCGTGTAGCGCCATGTAGAGGAATCGCGGCCCGAGCGGGAGACGCCGGGCGCCGGTGTTGTGCCCAAATCCGACTCCCGTACAAAATCCTCCCCCCCTCGCATTCTGCTGCGCTTCCGACAGGCCGGCCTCCGCGCCGAGCGCCCGACCCGCTCAGCTTGTCGCAGTGTCGTGCGTATCGCGCCCGAAAGTACCTGCGCCGCGGGTTAGGGGGTCGCTTGCGGAAGCGACCGAACGGCACCCGCCGTGCGGCGCAAGTATAAATCCTGTCGTGAATTTGTCTCCGATCGTCCCGGGCGGACGTAAAATCGCCCAGCTGTACGACTCTTAGCGGTGGATCACTCGGCTCGTGCGTCGATGAAGAACGCAGCTAGCTGCGAGAACTGATTTGCAGCTGCGATTGGCTGGCAACCAGTTCAGGGTGTAGGGTGTCCCCTGCCCACTTCCCGGAGATGGCTGGGATGGGCTCCAGCCCCCCCGCGACCCTAATAAGGATAAGCGGTGCAGATAATGAGATGAGATGAGATTTTATTTTTTAATTTTTTTTCTTTGAAGGGGCGTCGCTACTTTGCAGATTTTCACTTTTTGCGGGTGGTTTTGTTCCCCATTAACCGGGGCTAAAAAATAATAATTAAAAAAAAAAAGATTTTTTTTTTTTTTTTTTTTTTTTTCTGGGGGAAGGTGCGCCGCTACTTTGCGGATTTTCACTTATCGCGGGTGGTTTTGGTCCCCATTAACCGCGATAACCGAGGTCTTACTGTATTTCCTTTACTGCCCTCTAGCAGCCAGAAAGAGCATTTGGTTTGCATGCCTTTTAGAAATCATAACTTTGGCTTTTGTGGCGGTCTGGATCAAATTATCCAATGGGCCGAGTGTTTGACATGCCTGAGTTGGATGAATACTTGGTCTCAGAAGCCTTAAGAATGTTTATCCTACGATGTTTAAGAAATCAATTTTTTTCTTGCCTAATCTTTACTGTTATTGTTCAGCTATTGCTGCTGCCTTTGGTGATACATCCCTCTCATGATTATTAACGTAATTTTCCCTTAATATCGCCCTTTGCAGCAGAGTTGTATTTGTCCCCTGTGCCTCATCTAAACCGTTTGAGGCTATTTGTTTTTGTACAATATATCAGAAGTACCGTATTTTTCGCACTATAAAGTGCACCGGATTGTGAATCACACCGTCAAAGAAACAGTAAGAACTACTGTGTTTGTTCGGTTATAAATTAGGGCTCTGATTGATAAGACGGATAAGTGTCACTGATATAAAAACATTGTTTGCAACAGGAATCTAGCTAGGGTTGCAGCAGTGACCGCGCTGACATTTCCCTTCTAGATCCCCAGTGGTTCAAAATAGATATGAAGAGTTTTTCGAGCTTATCTGATCATCACACTATATTTACGGTGCCACAAAAAATTGTTTTGCGTAGTTCTTTTTGTTCTGCATTCCGATAAGTTAATCAGTCTCTCCACTTCTTCACCAGTGCGCCAATAACGTTGCGGTTTAATATACGTATGCAAAAGAGCTTGTATGGTGTTTGTCGGAGAAGTAGAGATACTGTTTAACCTATCAGAATGCAGAACGAAATGCACTATACAAATCAGTGTTTCTTACACCGTAAAAAGTGTGATAATGAAATAACCTCTAATGCCTTTTCTTATGTCATGTGTACCACTTGTGGTCTAGGGGTATCATCTCAGTGCCATCACTGCCAATGAATTGTGAATTGGGTAAGCTATGATTATCGATTGATCAATCATTCCCCAAATACAGTACTATACCTATAAAACCTTGCTTGTTTGCGAAGGGAAATTTGATATTTTAGACTGGTTTTAATGATAAAGTGCCTAGCGCATTATCAAGATAAAGTCTAAGGACAAAATCGAGTCTCAGACAAAAGCAATGCTGTGTTGTTTCACATGAGAGTCGAGTGACATTTGTCTCTTCACCTCAGGATCCTCAACAGGCTTTTTACGCAAAACCAGGCTGTCATTGAGTCCATTAACTCAGTGCAGAAGTCTTGGAAGGCAGTTTCCTACCCAGAATATAAAACCTACTCACTGCAGGACCTGCACTACAGAGCAGGAGGACCCGCCTCACACATTCCTGTGTGAGTATTTACTCTCTTTGTTTGAACATACAGTCGAAAAACCAACAGGACTGACTCGGCTGTCATTGATGAAACAAGGGGAGTCATTCTTTTAGCAGATTTTCTGTCGAGTCTAAATTTATACACGGTGTCCTGTACAATACTGTATAGACAAAGGTTTTTTCAACATTTTTTTCATTTAAAATCTTGAGGCACACCATCTATCGAAAATATTCAAAAAATAATCCACAGCATCAGTTTAATGTATTTTTAAGGTTTAAATTATTATGTCGCCTAAATTGACAATGTAACATATTTCTTATTATTTTTTGTCAGTGTGGCTCAGGAAGTAATACTGGTTTTTCACTTTGGAACATCATTTTGTTATAACTTTGGTTTTTACTTTATTTTAAACCAGTTTTTAAGTTTTACTATTTTTTGTTGTTGTTCTAGAAATATAACAAAAAAATACAAAAACATCTGCCAATTAACATTCCTCTACTTTGTTCAATTTTATTTTTGTAAAGAAAGAAAATAATTAAACCCAGCAAAATTATGTGAAATGTTTTACTTCATTTGATATATTTCTTTTTTTTTTTTGCAGGGAAATCTTAAAAACCTTTGATAAGATTATATTTTAGTAGCTGCTTAAACTAGGGACCGAATACATCAATGAATTTTGAACTTGCAAGGAGAACAAAAAGGGTAAAAAATCCTAGAGATAAAAAAAAAATCCAAGCTGTTCTAAAGGTCCGCCTCTGAGCCCTTGCTTTTTGATATATATCAGGCGCTAAAAAAAGCAGATCAGCACGAAAGGATGAGAGAATCAAAGAACAGCAACATAATTGGCCAATAGTGAAAATCATGTAAACAGTGCATAATAGTCAAAATAACTCAGTACAGTTAGGAATAATAGTCAAAACAATGAACTGGCATCCTATGCCATCTCCTTTGCAACAGTGACAAGCAGAATAAACTTATCAACCTTCATCAAACAAAAGTTATTTTATATGTTTCTCTACTAATTCATAAATGGATAAAAAGTATATGAAAAGAAAAAGTAACAATTTTCTTGCACCTACTGATAGGATGATTTGTTTTAGTAATTTTATCCATACATTATAAATTGGGGGAGAAAAAATAACATCAACAAAATCATCTGGTGTTGGAAAACAATTTTCACTTTAAATTACTTGCATAATTCAGCAATGTTGCCACAGTTTTAGCAAGAAGTTTTTTTTCTGTCTACTACTCCCATCAGTTACTAAAATATACACTTTTTGAGCCTTGGACAAGGGAATTATATGCGTATAACCGCATAGCTGTTCAAAAGACACCTGAGGTGAAATCTGAAAAATTCGAATGTGTAAGTGTATGCAATTTTTTGGGTTGTAATTCATCTTTTTTTGTCTACTGCAGCCGTGTTCGTCCAAAGCCTGTGACAATCCATGAAAACAATTTGGCAGCCGCTCTACCAAAGCACTGGGACTGGAGAAATGTAGACGGCATCAATTTTGTCAGCCCTGTGCGAAACCAAGGTGCATATGTTTCAATTCCAACGACAAAAATTCCTTGCTATACTGTGGTTTACGCTCTACGATTTGGTTACTTTGCAAATTTTCATCCTGCATTGTGTTCTGCATTCTTATTGGCTAAAAATCCACCTCTTCTTTACCTGTGGGTCAATACAATTACGGTTCAATATGTACACGTACATAAAACGGCTTGCCGAATTTACAATGCGTTCATGCAAATTTTCTTGCAATTTCGTGTTTGGAGATCTTCGGTGAGTTACTCAAGGTTGCTCAATTGGATCCTCTGAAGAGCCATTCAATACAAGTTTTCAACGTAAGGGATGATGACATGTTTGTGTAAAAGGTTATTTTTTCCAAGATGAAAAAGAGAGACAACAACTGTCTATCACTATGTTTTTCCCTCCAAAAAGACACCTGTCCAACGGATTTCAGAAGAAGAAAATGCTGCAGAGCGGAATTTTGATGCAGCTCCTCATTCAGAAAAGCATTGAACACTAGACAACGTAAAAATACCAACAATGGCTAAGTGTTGAAGAAATCCACGCACAACATGCTGCAAGTATAAAAAAAGAGACCCACGTCTTGATGATGTTATACATCGTTAAAGATAGTGAGACTAACAATAAGGATTAATGACACTCAATAATAATTATCATTGACAATATAATTATGTGGGGGATGACATAATTAACATGAAAGTGCTTGAATTCGGCCATGCAAAGAGTGTTATTATAAAACGTCCAAACACTTATTTAGATAGCTAGACTATTATATAAATCTCGATTTGTGTGCATTTGTGTTCGTATGTAGCTTATAGGCTCCAAAACATACCTAATTTATTTTTAATTTATACAGTAGTACTTTAGGTCTCTGGGATTTTTCGCTATGCTTCGTGTCAAGGCACCCCCAATAAAAACCAACAAAATCGATAAACATCTGCTTTCGTGTACTAGCAGTTCTGGAGTTGCATGCTCTTTGGCACTCCCTAGTGGCTTTTTCAAGAAACCATGCCCTGATAACCTCGCTCAAGTAGAATCCCCGGCATTGCCAAGCCCGACAACGCCATGCCATTGAGCTTGTTGTTAATAAAAATGGACTGTTGGTGTTTTGTGGATAGAAATATGTCGCGGCATTCATTGCGTTGCCATTGTGGTCAGCGCTATTTTTGACTTATCAATCATTTTTACGTTGAGAATGTACCGTAAGACCTTGGGTATAACGCGCGACAAACTTTGAGTTCTTTTGAGTTCAAATATGACTTACTCTGATAAGACACGTTTGATGAAATATCTGCGCATAGACGTGCACAGAATGGCTATCGGCAGACACCGAGCAGCAGCTTGCCGGCTTCCTTCCTGGCAGCGCCGACTGGTCTGGGCGCTCGCTCGCTTTTCGGCGCAACCTGGTGTGTGAGAGGAAGGATTAGGCGTGCTGAGTAGTTGGAGTGTCTGAGAGCAATTCTGCAGGGCTGCACTTTAAGATCTGAAGAGTGCTGCTGTGTTTGACGAATGGCTCAAGCCTGTAAAGTCAGTTAGATGTTCAGTGTGGTCGATTTTTCGGTGGTGGTACACAGTAATTTTAATTAGTGATCATTAGTTTGTCTTTTGAATACCTTGTAAATAGGGATGCAACGATTAGTTGTCAATAAAAATCTATAGTAGAAATAATCGGCAATGAATTCCATTGTCGACTATTGCCACCAAACGCGTTTTTCTACAGAGTCATCTCTACATGACTATGATCTCTGCTGAGAGTCGCGAATGCGCAATAGCATCTCGAGCGGTAACGTAAAGAAATGATGGCGTCAAGATCTAATACGCATACCAAAAGTTTTAAAGTTTGCAAGTATTTTAGCCTGGATACAGCTAATGAAAGACTATTTACAAACAGGGTTCTTGGGGATATTTGAAATCCTTAAAAATTGCTTGAATTTCTTCAAATCGGGAAAATTCTTGAATTTAAGTGAAGTGCTCGAAAATCCATTGCCATGTTTCATTGCCGTCTGACTCAATAGACCACACTTTTAAATAAAGAAAAATAAAGAAAAGTGTGCGTAAAAATCACGCCGATGGTGGCTTCAGTCCACATTATTGTGTTGTCTTGTGAAGCGTTACTACCCTCTACCGTCGCATCCAAGAGGACAAGTTTGTCAGACTAGACTATTCATGGAAATTCCTGCTCTTTTTACAGAAGTGGCTTGGTTCCCAAACACCTCCTCGGATCTTTTTTTTTTTTTTGGAATATATATTATCAATAATAATCAAAATGATGCAACAAGTTATTTAGTAATTAGTGATATCATATATTATGCAGGAGATCCCTGAGAAACACATGAAATATAAATAAAATATTCACATACCATTTTTACACATTCAACAGATTCAAAGTCAACAACAACACAAAAAATTCCTAAACATGCAAAACAATAAGATATAAAGTAAAACTTATTCAGACACAGATCTTCTAAAAAACAAGCAATAAATATCAATTTAAATAGGGTTAAACACAAGGCAGATATTTAGCAGTCAAGATTGAAAGATTGAATGCACTCTGATACAGACCAATCAATATCATTATTTTTTTTTCTGCTTTTTAAACATACAATACTTTTTTTCTTTGTTTGTCTTTCGTACTGAAGTGAGTTATTACCAAACACCTATAGAGTCCTTTCCATGTTTGTAAACAAGTGTGACGTAGCCAAGCTGCGCAGGCATTGTTGAAGCAGAATGGCAGAACTCATGTCAGTTCACAGCAACCAATTGACACAAAAACATTGTAGAACATAGATAGGAACAGCTCAAAATTGCACAAAGTATGTGCTAGCAGCAAGATAGTGACTTCATTTTAGTCATCAAAGCTGAGAAGAAAAACAAAACATTCTTTTGATCAACGGTGGATTTCTTCCTTTGAAGGTACTGGAAACATTGGCCTTGAAATTGCTTGAATAGTGCTTGAATTTGGGCATGAAAAGGGAGTTCTCAAAAAAGATCTTGCTTGTCATGGCAGTGCCTCAGTGACGCACAAACATTTAAAGAGGACACCGGACAGTTCAACTAAACGGAGTCTGATTCGCCTCAGTGAAAATCAAGTAATGTACCAGCTGATACAGCTTTAATGACATGCATTGTACATTTCGTGCGCATACTTCAAAAGCGTCAAACGCCAGTTGTTTAAAAAGTTTAAATCGAAATGTTCGTTAAGTACTTTTGTTATAGACTTAGCGGTTAACTACCGTATACTCCTTCATAAAATCTTTGGTTTGCCTTGATACCAAATATTTAATTGATTTTAATTAATTATTCATACGTCTGTCCCTGAAAATGGACAAAGGTTTATTTATGGATTTTGTCTCAACTGACAGAGCACTGTGCTTAGCTGGCATTTTGATTAGTAATAATTACCCAATTATTCGACCAATCCTTTCTATAGTCAGTGAGTAGTCGACTTATAAAGTAGTTGTGACTAGCAATCCTACTTGTGAAGTGTCACGAAAAAAAGATGCTTTGTAATAATTTTTTAGTTCTTGTTTTACTAAAGCTTTTTAAAAATAAATTCTTACTTTATAGGCTCATGCGGTAGCTGCTACTCCTTCGCCGCCATGGGAATGTTGGAGACCCGCATCCGAATCCTTACTAACAACAGCAAAACTCCAATACTCAGCCCCCAACAAGTCGTCTCCTGCTCTGAATTTTCCCAAGGTATGTGATATGATAAAAGTCTAGTAGACACTCAGAATACGGAGAGAAGACATCAATGAATTTTGAACTTGCAAGGAAAACAGGAGAGGATCCGAACTTCAGATAAGGAATTCCGAACCTATTCGAAATTGAACTTTTTTTTAAACAATTCTCTTGGGTTATCCTGGCCCTCTGACGATTTTTTTACCTCAATACAGTCAGCCCCTCAAAAAGTTTGCCTACTCCCAGACTCGAAAAAGTTACATTGTAACAGAATATTCAGCTTTTTTAAACCTCAGTGTTGAACTTGATTTTGTAACACAAATTGTTTGACTTGTTTAATTCAACTTTTTTATTCTTTTTTATATTTCAGGTTGCGATGGTGGCTTTCCGTACCTGATTGGAAAGTACGTCCAGGACTTTGGTATCGTAGATGAATCCTGTTTTCCGTACGTGGGAAAGAACACCCCCTGCGGCGTATCGAAAAACTGCGGTCGTTCCTATGTGGCAGAGTACGATTATGTTGGAGGATTTTATGGCGGCTGCAGTGAGGCTGCCATGATGCTGGAACTGGTCCAGAATGGTCCAATGGCGGTTTCTTTTGAGGTATGAACTATTCTTGTTGTCTTCGCAAGTTGTATAACTAACTAGTAGCCAGATGCATAGCAGGCACGGGTATACTGTCACAATAGGCAGTGTACTATGAAGGACAGATCCTGTATGACAGATATGAAGAAATAAATGTATAACGACTTACACAAATATGCCATATAAATAAATGAACTCATTAATAAATTCTGTAATATCTAGTTCTAATATACACTAATGGTGCAACTTAAGACACATCATCGGTGATAAAACCTGGGTTCACTGGTTGTTTCGGGGCTCACAACATCCCCTGCCCAGGCGACCCAGCCGGGGTTGATCAAGTGTGTCTTAAGAGCATGTGACCACGTGTTGCCCGTGCATGATCCATAGCCTTTTGGACGCCTTCCCTGCTGGTTCACTGATAGTCCTAATGGCTAGCCTGTTGTGCAGTCCCTTCACTCCCAGCATCTTGAGTGCCCTGATGAGTTTCTGACCGGCAAATCTTCTGCACCCAACCTCTATGGGATTGCTCCGGGTCTTCCATCTGCTGCTACGGCATTAGCCTGCCAGTTCCTCATACTTGCCTCTCTTTCTCTCAAAAGCCTCCTCCATCTTGTCTTCCAAGGGAACAGTCAATTCTGGCAGAACCATTTGATTGTTGTTTCCAACACAAGGACGATGTCAGGCCTGAGTGCGGTCACCGCGATGTTCTCTGGGAACTCGAGATGTTTCTTTAGGTGGACAGTGGGTTCTTAGCCAAGCCTCAGCGGTGGGAGTTGGATGAAATTGGTAGGCCATCGTAGACTGACTGGACAACTTTCTGTCTATTTATTAGGGACAGGCAAATAATTCATAAATTAGAAATCAAGTTTTATCCCTGAAAAACAAAATTTATACTAATATTACGTGCATTTGTGAAATAAATTAGGTGGTCAACTGCAAAGTGTGTAACAAAAGAACTTAACAATTCTCCAGTTTGAAATCTCCGGACTGCATCCATTTTACTTTATAATATGTTTGTCAGGCGCAGTAAAACAGGAAGCTGATCAAACCCCAAAAAGGGCAGTTTATTCAGGGAACAAAAAATACTCCACTAATGATATTGGAGAGTGGAACCGGGACTGTTGAGGAGGGAAAACTTGAGAGGGGATCCTGGTGTGTGAGAATCTTGGAGAAGAAACTTGGGAATACTTTTAAGAAGATGGTTATGAGTGGCAGGTTTTGAAGTGGATGATCCTGGAATGAGGAGGGAACTGAATAAGAAAGTCTTGGAAGGAGATGCTGGTCGTCTTGGCAAATTAATTTTTTGAGCAGGAATCAAAATGATACAGCAATGTGAGGTGGGAGCCCGAAGTATATATGGTAGAGCTGCCTAGTTTTCTGATTAGAAGCACCTGGGTGGAGGAATTGTGAGGGGTACAGAAAATGGGTGCCAAACCATGACATTGTAAGGATGTGGTGTGATTTAGGTTTAAGTCTGCCACAAAGCAGCTGTGGCTATGTAGAAAAGTGGAGTCATTTGCGTGACATTTCCTCTTCCATGCAAGCAGGAAGTCGCATGAGACGCATAGAAGTTGCATTTAGTTGGAAATGTGAATGATCTCATGAAAACATTGGATTTCACCAAAAATTGGTGTCAGGCTTAACATAACTAAGGATGGAAACTGTGAGCTCCCATTCCCAGGAGCGAGTGCCCAACCCTAAGGCCACTGAGCTGGTTTTTATCCGCCGCTCTGCATGAAGCAAGATTTGAAGAAAATCTGAGGCTTTTATGTGCGCCATATGGGCGTGAAAATACAGTACTTTTTTCTAAAAAGGGGTTCAAGCTTTCTTTTGATGTGTCCAGTGCATGTAGAGCTAGTGAGCTAAATTTTCTGTAGGCCTTCAAAAATGAGTCAAAATGGCAAAAAAATGGTACTTCCCATTTGAGAGAAACATCTGGCACTGAAAGAGTTAATGGCACTGGGGGGACAAGAATATAAATTGCCTTAAGAGTGCTTACAAAGTGCTTGAATTTGGCCATGGAACCGTTTATGAACCCTGCACATTTTATGCAGGTGTACCCTGATTTCATGCACTACAAGGAGGGCATCTACCACCACACGGGCATCTCGGACCCCTTCAACCCTTTCGAGCTCACCAATCATGCCGTGCTACTGGTGGGCTACGGCCATTGTCACATGACTGGGCAAAAGTACTGGCTGGTCAAGAACAGCTGGGGCACCGGCTGGGGAGAGAACGGGTACTTCCGTATCCGCCGCGGAAACGATGAATGTTCCATCGAGAGCATCGCAGTCGCAGCCCAGCCCATCCCTAAACTCTAACAGTGTTTTTTAATTTACATTTTTATGAAGAAATGTTAAATTCAAGATGAATTAGGAAGGCTATTGTTATTTTTCAATGGTTGTGTATTGGCTTATCAGTGTTCTGATAGGAATTGGTTTAGAATGTGGTTTGGATTTTAAAATGTGCATGGAATGCTTTTAGAATCTTACTTTTTTTGTTTTTCTCGCTGATCGTGCATTTGTGGCTTTGTACTTACCGGTACATTTGTGGGGCTGTAATTCTATAAAAGGGAATGGTCATGTGACATTTGTTTGTAATTGCTGGCGGTCTGGCTCTTATTTGTTGTCTCAGGGGATTTAACAGTGTACTGTACGTGTGCCTTTCCTAATAAAAGGAAATCAAATCATTATAAACATACTTTTTTACGTCCAAAAAATTTATTGCTTTATATACCATATGATGATGCCTATACAATTGGAATACTGTAATTTTAGGACTATAAACTGAAACTTTTATCACACAATTTCAACCTTGCAGCTTATGCAGAGATGCACTGTGTTGCTGCTGTATTTTGCTGTGTTACAGTCGGTGTTTGGAACAACGCATTACAGTGGAACGCAATGATCTCTGTAACAAGCAGTGTTGGGAATAACGCCGTTCATTATAAATAAGCGCTATTTTTTCAGTAACAGGGTAATCTAACAATTTTTTTCTGCCGTCACAACGCTGTTTTCGTTACTGACGGTCAAATATGGTGCGTTACCTTGGCTGCAGAACGCCAACAGCAGTGTGCCCCCGCAAACCTGACACAGTCAAGTTACATTACTGCAATATAGTATAATGGTATTCAATTTACCTTCCTGATTACAATTTCGAACAGGTAACTAGTAACTGTATTGGATTAAATTCGGAAACTAACCCTCCCAAACCTGGTTACTGCCTTTTTCCGCCACTTATTAAATGCAGATCTTGAATTACAGACCCATCTGATAACTAAATACTCCTACACCACTCATGTTGTCACATACAACCCTCAATCCGCCAGCAAAATCCTCTAAAGAGTGGGGATGTTCATATTTACCGGAAAAGAACACGTGAATACCGTTATTGCGGCACCGTCTCAAGCAGATTACCAGGAGGCTGAGTTTCAACTCATTTAGATATTGTCCCTTCTTTTATATGCGCATATTTGTTTTTTTTGTCATCAGTAGGCAACGCGTCGGCAGGAACAACAAACCCAACAGGAAGTCAATAAGGCAGAATTTGGGAATTTTTAGTTGTAAAATTATGTTTATTTAATACACCATTTTCTGAGAAAAAAAATAGAAAACATCTTAGTACCCAGAAATGAAAAAAGGAGATATTTAAGTGGTTTGAAGCCTATGGACAAAATGGATATGGAGTGTCTTGGCTAAGTGTTTTTCTACAAGCTCCCAAGATTGCACAAGCTAAGAAATATAAAGGGTTCACTGCTTGCACTGCTTGGTGAAGACATTTTATTTTATTCCAAAGCATTTTTGTGTGATGATCAATGTTCCCTCTAATTTTCCACGGGTCTGAGCGTTCACACAAAGTCGGTGAGCAACGCTTGAAACAACAGAGAGCAACAGACTAATTGTGATTAAGGGCTATACAAATAAAAATGACTTGACTTGACTTGACTTAACAGAAATCCCAAGTGTGGCAACTAAATCATTAGTTGTACGATACCCAACTGTATTTAATCACATTTTTTTGTGGAAGTACAATGTTGGCAACAAGATTGACTTGGTATAATTGGAAATTATTTGAATGCAACACAAACTTTTTCTTCTTTTTCCCTGTGTTTTTTCAATTTTTTTAAATTCCTTTAAAAAATCTCATTGTGTTTATTTTTTCCTAGCTGTTTTTTTTTTCTTTTTGTTCTCTATTTACTTTATTTCCTTTGTTTATTTCTTTTCTCTGTCTTTTTTCTGATTTTTTCCTTCCTTTTGTTTTTTCTCAGCTTTTCACTACTTTTTCATTTTGGTATTTTTTTTTCTTTTTTGTTCTATTCCCCCTTTCTTTAAGTCATTTTGTACATAATTTTACATAATATTTGGTCATATAGGTATGAAAGAAGCAAAAACAACCTGAAGAGCCGTTTAGGACCCGAAAGAGCCGGTTCGTTTTAGTGAGCCGAGCCGAAGAAGGCTGTTCTCGAAAACCTCTAAAAACTCACACGCGCAGCTTCGAGGGAACATTGCGCTGGCTAGATTTTCTTGTGCGCTGAGAATGTGCAGGCAGTGTGCGATTGTGCATGCGCGCAGCTTAGAGGGAACACTAGTGATGATATGTAAATAGATAGATAATTTCAATTAATGTGCTACTTTTTGGTGTCAGTAACCTAGGGGGGTAACTGATTTTTTTAAATGAAATAACTGTAACTCATTATTATATTTTCTGTGACGAGCCCAACACAGATTATTACATTGTAAGTAAACAGGGGCAACCTTGTAATGTAATCAAAATGTTTATTTAAGATCATATCTTAAAGTGTGTTAACCATATTTAAGCACAGGTAGCCATATTTTGTAATTGAACTTATCTTTGGACTTGTAAGCTATTCACATGCTTGCAATCCATGCAACTATATAAAGGCCGCGCCTCTTTGTCAGTCACAAGGTCTTTGGTACCAAACACACATACCACCAGGGCGGATCAGTCCAAACAGATCACCTCCCCCTTTTTTTCCTCACAAGCTCATTCTTAACTCTCCGGCTCACTTGTCCGACCCTCGGCTGCATCCTCCTCAGTGGATTCATGCTCGGCCCTCGGCCTCCTCGCCCGCCATGCAGAACAACCACGCCAAAGAACGCTTGTACAAAATCTTGGTCATAGGAGACCTGGGTGTGGGCAAGACCAGCATCATCAAACGCTATGTGCACCACAACTTCAGTCCCAACTACAGGGCCACCATCGGGGTCGACTTTGCCCTCAAAGTGCTCAACTTGGACCAGGAGACTGTGCGCCTCCAGTTGTGGGACATTGCAGGTAATTTTTGCATTTAGAGATTTTAATTGGGAGGCTTTGATTTTGATCCGGAGTTGAAATAGTGTGTTACACTGTAATAACTTTAAAAGTGTATCTAGTGCTTTGAAATGAGCTGACTTCCTCCAAATGGAAATGTTATATGTCACGCTTACCTAAGATCCTTTACAGTAAGTACCATATATCCCGCATTGGATTATAAGGCGCAATCTCAAAAAACTGTCTTTTGTGAAATACTTTTATATAAAATGTTCTATCCTTTTTTTCTTTGAAGGGGTTGATATCATCGTTAGTAACGGTACTGGTATTGTTATCAACGACTACTGAAGAGTTGAGTATTGACATTAGTCTGAAAAACAATCCATTTTGATTCATGAGTTTGTATTTAAAAAATAAGAGCTGTGCTAATTCTGGTTGCCTTGAAGGTTCACTATGTAATATTTGATCTCTAGATGTCGCTGTTTTGTCTTTGAAAACAAGTGCCAAAAAGCACAAGGAAGAATACAATCTACGAAGATTCAAAGTGACAGAAACGCACTGTTTTATTTGTCATTTGGTGCCTAGCCTTTTTGAGGTTTTCTGGTACTTGTGGCAGCATGATGGAGGATAATCATGCCAGCACCTTTTAGGTGAAACTCATTTTATGTAAATTAAATGATAATGTCTTAAACTAAGATAATTCTTTTAAAAATGCACTTTTGTATGAAAGTTCCATACTCACCAAGCTCCATACCACTTTTCCCGTTAGACTAACACTTTTTGGTCCCTAAAAACACAAACTGATTTTTGAAAATAATCCACCACTTTTTCGAATTAAAAAAACTACCAAAAAATTGGACTCCGGAATAGTATCTTAGTCTACCGCTACTTTATTTTGAAGCGAAACTAAATCTTTGTGCCTGCATTGACCGATGATAACATTAGATTTCCTTTATGGTAGAAGTTTTCCAATTCTAGGTTTAAACAACCCCCTTTTAATATATATATATATATATATATATATATATATATATATATATATATATATATATATATATATATATATATATATATTCTGGTGATTGCTTGCAACTATTAACATACATTGACCGATACAACTTGGAAGGTTTTGCATTTTAAAGATACATATTTACTTAATAAAACATAAACAAACATAAATCTGGTTCGACAACTAAAATAAATGGATTAATTAAAAAGCGGTTATAGTATGTAGTAGAATTTCATTCTAAATACGCCTTTCCATTTTTATTTACCTTATTTTCTAGGCTATGAAGCACAACACATTTTAAGGCACACTTAAATTTCTGGCAATTTTTTGTAAAAATAAGATAATGTGAGTAATTATAAATGAAATCAAACCGCAAAAAGACTTAATTTCCATTAAACGTGACCTCATTTCTTAGAGGCTTGAATTGCATTAAAATCCATGCTAAATCTTAGTTTTCCGTTTACATTACAAAGGAATAATCATAAATGAGTGCACATGATGTGTAAGGAAGCAGTTGGCAACATGTGACTGTTTGTGCCACCTTGCACGGTTACAGTTGTTTCACACATAAGTGGCGTCCCCTCTGTGGAAAATCAACAATTCCTCTGCAGTTCCGAAAAGAGTCCACAAAGAAATCTTCACTTGGATGCAAAGAAACTAAAACCACTTTTATCAATTGATATAAGATTGATTTCATTCTTCATTTCATTGAATCCGTT
The DNA here is from genome assembly GCF_059441175.1 of Urocampus carinirostris. Classification (NCBI taxonomy): domain Eukaryota; kingdom Metazoa; phylum Chordata; class Actinopteri; order Syngnathiformes; family Syngnathidae; genus Urocampus; species Urocampus carinirostris. The sequence goes on along the minus strand of NC_142358.1, from coordinate 19,139,004 downwards.
TTATGTTGCTTGGCCTCTTGACTTTGCTTCTTCTGCCAGCACTTTATCAAGTTTTGTTAGTTCTCAATGTTGTTTTCTGATTATTCCAATGACGAATACTGATTTGTGGCCGCGCTCGTCTCATGTGAGCTTCAGCTAAAGTTGACCTGCTGCTCGCAGGCCTGCTTGCACTTTTCTTGGCTAAGCACAAGCGGTCATGTGTTTGGGCCTCATGTGAGCAAGATTTTAGGCCGGGCCCATTTAGACCAAATGCATTGATAGTGGCCTCCTTTTGAAAAGAACTGCAAATACCTGAGTTGATGTTGTTTTAAATCAATGCTTCATAATAATATCACGGCCCCTTCGGAAGACATGAAAACATATTTGTCTGATCATGTCAAGACTTATACTGGAAAATCAAATCACATTACATCAATAAATATAAATTAATTCAAACTGATCACCAAGAGCACAATATTAAAAACAAACTGTGAAACAATGTTATGTAAAATAACCCGAGCTGGGTTTTAATTTTAATTTTTGGGGATAAGATATCATATGATTGAATGAGCATTTTTTGCAATCCACAGTTTTTCTAAGCACCACCGACTCTACGCTCCTGTTAGATTATATGATGCCAACGATGTTTGCTGGTTTACTGACGTATTTGCAAAGTGGGATGATTGTCGGCAATATTCGGCACAAAAGATGTAGGTTTGGGGTTTGCATTAGTAAGGTTCACAGATCCCTTAACCGCCTTGGTCATCTGGCACCACTGAGGACGCAACGCTGGACAGCTTTCTCTATTGCTGACGGTACCTGGCCTGTTTTTGAGTTGAAGAAAAGTTGGCACTAGTCCAATCCATATTCTTTTTTTTCCCTTTGCTCCTGTCCCTTTGGACTGGGCCCTGGAGACCGATCTTGGACAGTCCTGATGATCTTGTGACATGAACATACCACAACAGTTTTTGTAGGGTTCAATGTGCTACCTGATGGTATTGCGCACCATTTCATCTGTCACAAGAGCTAAGCAACTGATGCCGAGCAGTTTCCTGCAGCATTGCATCTACAAGGCCTTTGCTGTGAGAGTCCATGGTTCGCAAGCGTAGGGGAAGATGGAAGTAACCAGCACTTGCATGAGTCTAAACTTTGATTTTACTTTTAAGTTCTTGTACCTCAAGGACGGTTTAAGTTTGGCAAGTGCGTTTGTGGTTTGAGCTATTATTTCTGGTTCTGACCCCTCTTCTGATTTGACAGCTCCAAACTATTTCAATTTAGTGACAGGTTCAAGCTCTTGGTATGTTTATGGTAATGATTTTGGTAATACCTTGGGGCTTTGAGGTTGTTAGTTAATACTTTTGTTTTTCCTGTGCTGATTTCCATCCATTATTGGGTCAATGCCTTGTCTAGGTGACTGACCGGATCTCCTGTTCTTCTCTTGTCAGTCCGGCAATATCATCAGCAAAACGGATTTTAATGACGTTATGTTCCCCAATACTGACTGTACCTTCATGTTGGTCCAGTGCTTTGGTTGGATAAAGTAAGTGAGACATTTCAGCCTTGACTCTCACTGACCAAGGATTGAAACTACGCTCCAATGGTACCATTGATCTGTGCCTCTCTGTTTGCAATGGTATACAGCTGTTCAAAGATTTAAACTAGTTGCCCATGTTGTACTTTCACATGATGCCCGACATCGTGGCTCGCCATACTCTATCAAACGCTTTCTTAAAATCCACGAAGAAGTGATAAAGGTTTCTCTGGTGTTATTGGAACTTCTTTTATAGGATGCATAAGTTCAAAATCTGTCCTATGGTGCTCCTTCCCTCCCTTAAGCCTACCTCTTCTTCAGCTAGGATGTGTTCAGCCTGTGGTCTCAGTCTGTTCAGTAGGACCTTTAATCAAATTCTGCCTGCTTGGCTGATGAGACTGATGGTTCTGTAGTTGAAGCATTGCTGAAGGTTTCCTTTCGTTGATAGAATAATTACTAGCAATTTTGTGCATGCAGATGGCCACAAGCCTGTTTGCCCAAATTATAACAAAGCATAAGTATCATGTTAATGGGTTTGTCCAATCTGTCAGCCCTACAGCAGAGAATGCAATTTATCCCTCTCTACGCTGCTTTGATAAATCAATCTCTTTTTTTTTTTTGGAGTGATTACAAAATATTAATGGGGACGAAACAACGATTGGTGGATGTTAGTGGGAACATGTCTCCCCCGTACATGCCAAATGTCTGCCTTTGGGCTCTCATGTGACCTAACAGCATCATTCACTGCAACATTTTCATAATGTTAATAGTGCCAAAATTTTATGTTCAATTAGTAGCAAAGAGTTACAAGTTAACTTGTATTTCTGGCAAAGCCAGACTGAAAGCAAGGATGGGAAAAAAAACATAATTCCATTGAATTCTTCCAACAGAGCTTATCAAATTAATTTGTCTGCTCTTCCGACAAGCTCAGTGGTGAACACGTAAACCTTTTATCCAACTCCTCCAAATGTTTTGCTAGCATATCAACTCTTCACACACGCAAGGACTCATATCTTACCACATTGGAAAACAATTTTGTGTGTGTAATTTTGTGAGTTTTAAGATGCTTTAACATTTCATACAAGTGACAAAGAGTTACGCACTTTCCGGATGTTAAGGCGAAACCAAAAACTCCATGTTGGCCAAAAGGTTAGGGTGGAAATGCATACAGAATGTATACCTGTTTGTTAATACCCATTGTTTTACCATATACTACACATTTGTTCAATTAATAAGTCAACAAAAAACATTTGCATGCATTAAAAATCGAATCCTCATCACAGCAGTGAGAGCGCTGACTCTCAACCACTGGACCATCAGTGGAACAGATTAAAGAAAATACATTAGATTGTATCTCATTATCACACTATTATTACTCCAATGCAAGAAACTATTGTTAGAGAATGGTGAAAACAGAACTTTCTTAATGAAAGATATAATGAAAAAGCAAAGTCCAATTTATCATCTGATACACTAAGGAATTGTTTTGCTTTTTCACATTTATTTATATCTTTCAAAAAGACTCTATTCTATTCTCTAATATTATTTCATGGCACCTTAATAATAGTGTAATAATGAAATTAAATCAAATATAATGCCTTTTCATCCTTCAATTCCCTCTGTATGCAATGTTAGGCTGCTTTGATCTGCGACTTTTTTACTTACTTACTTTAGATATACGACTAATATAGTAAGAGTATAATATAATAACCCCAACAAATATGGTAGCTCCTACCATAGTAATAATTCTATGTATGTTATACTCCAGTATACTTTATATAAAAAAATATATGACAAGGGTCTGTGGTCCAGTAAGCTCAGCGAAGAATTTGTCACACGGTTCTCATAATCCGAAAGGAAAGGCAAGGGTTCGGTACACTAGAATAAAAAAAAAAAAGACGATACAAGAGTCTGAATTGTGTCTAGGAAGAGTCGTGATATGAAGGAAAACACGACAAGTAACTGCAGCTGTAAGGTAAAGAGAAATGGGAAAGAGGGGGGCAGAGGTGTTGGGGGTTTAGGAGGAGATCATGACAAAACAAAAGATTCTTGTGTCATATTCATAAAAGGTACTAATACATTTGCTCAAGTTGCTATAAGAGTACAAAGTAATGCAGCGGAGGGCTTTGCATTTCACACCTAGGCCTATAGTTGTGCTACGTCTGAATTAATCCAACTCTTAATAACTATTTTATGGTTCTAAAACATTTACTGCAGCCACAGTTCCGTCACATAAAAAAACCTCAGTAATAACTTTATAAAATTGCAATATTTCTTTAGGAATATAACCACATTTTACTCAGAAACATCCTTTTTGCATGTTTACAAAAATCCTTCTACTTTCTTTCTTTAAGAAGATTTCAATTACTCTGATTTACAGATTATCCGTGTGTTTCAGTTCCATCAAGGAGTCACCATCAAACCTAACGCGGAAAGTCCAGCCTGTCCCGTCATATTTCTGGCATACGTTTTTAGATTTGATACAGGGCTGAAATTGTTTGTCCAACAGAAGGAGTGGCGGAGGGATTTTTTCTTTTCACTGTTATTTTTTCTTCACCTCTTCATTTTGATACTTCTGTTAAAACCTACTAGCCAATCATAGTTTGTGAAACCGCTTCTAGAAGGCCTTGGTGTGGCCTACTCGAAATCTGATGGGCCAAAGTAACAGTGTTATGTACTTTTTTCTGCCTCAGGGCCTGCAGAAAGTTTTGTGAAGGCCCTTTGGGTAGATTTTTGACTTAAGCAATAAGTAATGGCTAAAAAGTGATTGGTTAAATGCTTAAAGCACATATCTGGAAGCAGCGCAACCAGGGGGGAAAGCAATGAAAGGAAGACAGACAATTTGGAGTATTTGCGGAGAAAATATAATTAACATCTCATGATTCAGATATTGTTTTAGACAAGCAGAGAAGGCCATGCAGGCACTGACGGCCCACCATTGATGTAGTGTCAGTTTTATTGGCAAAACTCAAATGACACTGATCCAAATATCTGTAGGCGCTTCATATTTATATGTACACATGTGTTTATGTGTTTGTCCTTTCCAGGTCAAGAGCGATTTGGCAACATGACCCGTGTGTATTACCGCGAGGCAATGGGTGCATTTATTGTGTTCGACGTGACGAGGCCGGCCTCCTTCGAGGCGGTCACCAAGTGGAAGGAAGACTTGGACTCCAAAGTAACACTAGCCAATGGCAAGCACGTGGCCAGCGTTCTCCTGGCCAACAAATGTGACCAGGGACGGGACGTACTCACCAATAACGGGATCAAGATGGAACACTTCTGCCAGGAGAACGGCTTTGTGGGATGGTTTGAGACTTCTGCAAAGGTATATTGAAACACGCCAGGTCATAGAAGCCCATGGGCACAATTGCAAGCAGGGGGTATCAACACCCTCAATAGCTTTTTTGAAACGAACAATGTGCATAATTGATACATGAAAAGGCACAGCAGCAGAAGAGGCTACCAAGTGAACTGTTTTTGACCTTTCGTGGTTGGGTATTGTAGGGCCACTACTCTGTAATCGAACCCACCCTGAAAAAAAATCAGCAGAATATGGCATTATATTCGTGCTGGGCATAGAGTAATTTTTTACTTGTTGCAAAATTCAACAAGTACCATATTTTCTATAAGGTGCACCTCATTATAAGGTGCACGCCAAAAATAGTCTTTTGTGATATCTCTCATCTCATCTCATTAGCCGTACCGCTTATCCTCAGTAGGGTCGCGGGGGGGCTGGAGCCCATCCCAGCAATCATCGGGCAGTGGGCAGGGGACACCCTGAACTGGTTGCCAGCCAATCGCAGGGCACACAGGGACAGACAACTCATTCGCTCATTCACTCCTAGGGACAGTTTGGACCGGCCAATTCACCTGAAATGCATGTCTTTGGAATGTGGGAGGAAACCGGAGTGCCCGGAGGAAACCCACGCAAGCACGGGGAGAACATACAAACTCCGCACAGAAAGTCTGGAGCTGGATTTGAACCCACGACAGGTTCCCATGACATGAACTGTGCCGCACAAGCGCTAACCACTGCGCCGCCGTGCTGCCCCTTTTGTGATATATTTTTCATATATAAGGCGCACTGGATTATAAGGCGCACGGAATGAAAATGACTTTAAGGGTTAGGGTTGCTCAAAAAACAAGAGCCGCATTTGATCAGTCAGAACTGATCACTCATCACAATTACATATGATTGCATAACTTTGAATGCAATGGGAATTGAACCCGGATCACAGCGTTGAGAGCACCAGATCCCATCAACTAGTACCTTAAAGATGCCACATAACACATGCCAAGGACTTAGGTCTTATCATCACACTATTTAGTCAGGGCAACAAACTATTGATATACCATATTTTCTAGACTATTAGTCTCGCTGTAGTATAAGTTGCAGGAGCCAAATAATGCATAATTAAGAAATAAAAACATATAATTCGGACCTGGAGTATAAGTCACATTTTCAGGCAATTTCATTGAATAAAAAGCGATGTACTTTACGATGTACTCTACAATATAACTTTGTTATATTTGTAGAATTGTTACATTGCTGATTTTTTTGGTTTGATCCGCTTGGCTTTTGTTCTGGAACAAGTGTAATACCGTAGACATATGTATATTTATTTCTTATACTATTTTTATAGATAAGTATTGTCTTTATGGCCATTTATATCAACCAAGTGAAACATTGTATGCAACGGAATTAGACATGGCACTCCAGGGTAAAACATGTAATAAATAGTTTGAAGAGAAAAAATAAAAAATACTAAATAGGTAAAAACATAATTACAACATGGTGCATATACAGTATAACTGCGCTAAGTTGTCACAATAATGCAATGAAAACAAATAGTGCATTGTAACAATAGTGCAATCAAAATAGGTGGAATAACTTGTAATAGCAGCAATACATTAAGCCTAATATAATTCACAAGGTATACGTTTTCACAGTTTCATGCAATTATATATACTATTTCACAGTTTTATTTAGCAATAACAAAAAGAGAAAAAGCCCACACAGTTTTATGCATTTGCTTAGGGTGCTGATGCCCCTAGGTAAGAAGCTGTCTCTGAGGCTGTTAGTCTAGTTTTAAGAGATCTGTAAAACCTAGAAAGGCAGGAGCAATGTCAGAATGCTCTTTCTGGACTTCAGTTCTGCGTTCAACAGAGATCCTGGTGAAAAACTTGTCCAACAGGGGCTCTCCTCCTCCATCTGCAGCTGGACATGGACTTTCTCTCCAAACGTCTGCAGAGTGTGGAACTCGGCCGCCACGTCTTTTCCACCCTAATTCTGAGCACCCGACCCCCATAAGGATGTGTGCAGAGCCCTCTACTGTTCACCCTGTATACCTCGGACAGTTCAGCAATCCACCCCACAAAAATAACTATGAAGTTTGCTGACCTTGGTGGAACTCATCTCTGATGGGGCTGAGACTGCATACAGGAAGGAGGTGAAGAAGTTCAAAATATGAACTAATATTGAACACCACAAAATCCAAGAAAGTCATACTTCACTTCAGGAGGGCAGGCAAAAACCAAGCCTCACTCATCTTTAATGGACACTGTGTGTACATCGTCGACTCCTTCATGCACGTGGGCGCAGAAATCTCCGATGACATCTCCTCTTATGGGGAAGGCCCAGCAGCGACTTCACTTCCTGAGGCTTCTCACGAGGCCTTCACCATCATCCCATTCTCAAAAAAGTAATCAATGATTGGCCTAAACGACAACAGGCCTTTGGCACTTACGCTTGTAGTCATGAAGTGCTGCTAAAGGACAAACCGCTCCACTGACGACGCGATAGTTTTTTATTTAAAAATTAAAAATTCATTCTAGAACCTACACTTTTTTTGTGTTTATGTAATTATCAACAATGGGGTAGGGTTCAATTTTACAATGATCGTGACATTTCCAATCAAAAATTACCGGTATTTGATCACTATCGATCATTACTATTGTCAATATTGTGTTTACTGGAATCTGATCGATGGAATCAGAAACATTCTTGGTATCGCCCACCCGTTTGTTAATAGCACATTTTATGTCATCGGCTCATTTTTCTGCTTAAGAAGCTCAGATTCATAAGAGAGACAAAATTGGGACTGAAGCGACACAAGGACACCGTATGTCGCAAGGGATTTTCTGCAAGAATGTCCCAGCCAGGTGGGAAGAGAGGAAAATAGAATGAGCCTTGCATGTTGACACGCACACACTTTGACACCCGTTGGCCACCTGCTTAATCTAATGAGATAATGTGAAGAACTGGAACATAAGTCATAAAAACAGTGGCCTCTCTTCATACAAGCCTTATTGGTTCCCGGATCAAGTTCATATCTAGATTTTTTCTTATTTTGAACAAATTTACCCCCCAAAAAATACTGACAACCAATTGATCCCTTCAGAGCCTCCCAAAATCATCCAAGTTAACCCTAAATAGCAATGAAACACGTCTTCCTGATTATTAAAAACAAATTCAAATAGTGCTGTCAACTTTATATCCTGTATTTCTTATGTGCGGATTAAATAGGATATGCTTACCTTCATGCTGTCATACATGTGCAATGATTGATCAGTCAATCGATGGACTACTGATCACAATTTCATAACAATAATGGCAAAGGGGATTGAACCTGGATGATGGCGGTAAAAGTGGTGAATCCTAACCACCAAACCACTACAGCCACATACCGTAGATAGGAAAATGAATTAGGTCTCATTATCACACTATATTTAGTAAAGGTCCCGGTTACAAATGCTAGAGAAATGCGAAAACGGAGATGATAAAAATGGGTATACAATTTTGTTTCACTTTTTGTTAGCTCAAACGTAAGTGGAAAACGTTTTTGAATTAGTGCAGCACTGCGTTTGTTTATATCTTTAAAGATGACCAAGTTACTACCCATAATGACTTTCTCCTCATTCAATTCAGAATCTTGTGCACTTTGTGATGAGCTTGCAAGTCTGCAATACATTACTTTATTTCAGTAGTCCCCAACCTTTTCTGTATCATCAGTTTAATCTTTTTGCGGCCCGGTCCAATGATAAAATTAACCACGTGGTACCGTGACTTGAAATAGTGCGATGATTACATAAAAACCTTAGTGGTCTGGTAAATCTGCTGCGGCACTCTCCCTGCTGCAAATTCTGCTTGGATGGCTAGGACCTCAGCTCGGCCTTTTAGCTGAGAGTAAGAGTCCCGACCCCTTGGCTTTGTAGCGTATTATGAACTGACCGATAACGGATAATGGATAATTAATAAAGAAAACAGAACAATAACCCTTAATAAATTCCCCCCCCCCCTCATTGCACTTGATCTTTTAACTGTAAACAATGCACAATTGCAGTACTTATCTAGTTTTAATTCTAATTCTATGCGCCTTATAGTCTAATGTGCCTTGTATATGAAACACATATCACGGACTAATTTTTGGCGTGCGCCTTATAGTCGAATGCACCATGTAGTGCGGAAAATACATGAATTTAACACAGAAATACAGTAATGAGATGATGTTCACGCAGTTGCTAACAGATATTTGTATGCGCGGTGGAGGAGTGAGGAAGAGATTTGTGTAAGTGAAGAAGCATGAAAGAGTACGATAAAAAAAAAAAACAACACAAGAGGGCGGGGTCAGGTCTGTATGGCGGGAAACCCCCGTATTTATTGGGACCAAGCTGAAGCTATCTGGGTGAGCTCCAGCAACTTGGCAATCACTTTGGACGATGGGTGGTTGGACAATCAATTAATTAATATACACAACTTTAAAAAATTTTTTTTTATTGTATTTTAAGGTGTGATCATTGTAATTAATCCTAGACACTCCAAGCAATTTATAACTGCACTTACAGCAAAAGGTTGCGCTACAAAGAATTATTACAAGGGGCCCGAATGATATACACCCCATAGTTTTATTTGTCACAAAAAGGTATGCCGTATCCAATAAGTGTGGTTCCACCTTACGATTGTGTTTCACTTGTCGGTTCTTGAAAAAAAAGTACAATTTTCCATCTGTTGTTTAAAGCCTGAAATGTGGCAAATGTTTTATTTTATTTCATGTTTTTATGTTTCAAGGGGGCAGCACGGTGGAGCAGTGGTTAACGCGTGTGCGGCACAGTTCTGAGGTCATGAGATCAAATCTCCTGTGTGGAGTTTGCATGTTCTCCCCGTGCTTGCGTGGGTTTCCTCCGGGCACTCCGGTTTCCTCCCACATTCCAAAAACATACATTTCAGGTTAATTGGCCGGTCCAAAATGTCCCTAGGTGTGAATGAGCAAGCAAATTGTCCGTCCCTGTGTGCTGCGACTGGCTGGCAACCAGTTCAGGGTGTCCCCCTGCCCACTACCCAAAGATAGCTGGGATGGGCTCCAGCACCCCCCGCGACCCTACTGAGGATAAGCGGTGCAGATAATGGATGGATGGATGGATGTTTCAAGGTGCAATGAATCTGTTTCATTCCAAGGGATTATTAATCCCGATTGAGAATTTTAATCATTACCCCTACATTTGTAAATTCAATTACTGTTTTTGTTTATGTTCCTGTTTTTTATATGATAATACAGTGAAGGGGCGGCAGTAGCTCAGGAGGTAGAGCGATCGTTTTAGGATTAAGGGATCCCAGTTCGAATCCCGGCTTGTCCGTGTTACATGCCTAAGTGTCCCTGGGTAAGACACTGAACCCCCAATACCCCCAATAAGCAGGTTAGCGCCTTACATGGCTGCACAGATCACGGCCGCTATTGGGAAATGTGAAGCACAATGTAAAGCGCTTTGGGAAGTCATTGACTTGAAAAGCGCTATATAAATGCAGATCATTTCATTTCACATTGAAGTTGAATGTAATGTGCTCCGGGATTTGGGTCGATATCTGTTGAACTACGTAATAAACAAATGAACATGTATAGATTTGCAACAGTGGTGTGCAACGGCATTTAAAAATACAAATGCTTAGAGGCAAGAAAAGGCACATTTGGAATTAAAGGGTCTATTTAATCTGTAATCAGCGATCCAAATATGCATAGACCACAAATGCAGTTTGACCTTAATTTGTAAAGATATCTCCACACGTTTTTCAAAATAAAAATCATGGAATCCAATTCATGCTACAAAGTCCTATAACTCAGCCCGGTAATTATAGTGTAGCCCTCCTTACCAACTAATGACGCATTTTCATTAATCCCTTTTGCAAATTAGTATTGACGTGCACGAAAATCTAAATCTAAATCTAAATTTTCGTGTGTAATTAAGTTTTGTGTCCTTGTTGAGCTAATCTGGTACTATGAATTCTCTTTATTGTCATTGATATTAATGTTGTGAAAACACTGTATGCAACAAGATTAGACATGGCACTCCAGGGTAAACAAACTACAACTACTACTACTACAAGGCTGTCAGGATAAATAGGCAAAACATATGTACAACATTGATCTAAGGGGGCCGGCCTAATTCATAATTAAAGTGAAATGTTTATAAATAAAAAATAATAGTATGTCGTAACAGTGGTGCAATAGAAAGAAGTACAATAATATTTAGCAGCAACAAAATTCCCCCAAATGAGTAGCAAGGTATATATTTTCAAAGTGTAGTGCAATAAGATTTGGCAGCAACAAAAAAACACACAAAATCATTATAATAATTAATCACAATGTATGTTTTCACAGTTTTGCACGTCGTTTGGGTGGTCATGGCCCTGACAAAGAAGCCTGTTTTTCTTGTTTTGAGGAACCGAAGGGCAAAAGGTCATAGTGGCGGTGGTTGGGGCGGGAAGAGTCCTTCATAACGTTGATGTCAGTATCACAAGCCATGATAATGTCCTATAGACTGGGCAAGGAGCAGCCGATGATCTTCTAGGCTGCGTTGATTATTTTCTGTATGTTTTTCCTGTCCGCCAAACTCATCCAAGCATACCACACTGTGATGCCGGATGCTCTTCACTATATTTCTGACGAGCTGCACTATTTTTTTAATGTAAGAAATGAAGTGTTCATTTTCATGGCTGTCTGAGCCTGCTCCAAATCTGGTTCAGCTTGTACAGGTTTCTTCCTTAAATTTGCGCATGCGACTTTTAACAAGGTACACTCTGTTATCTGAATTTACGGTATTATGATTATTAACAATAATCAATCAATATTTCTTAAGAGCGGAATAGCAGGGACCTTTAGAACTACTTAATGTCTATATTTGCTACTTGTTAGCAAAATTTTCAACAAAAATGTCTGCGTTCATCTAACATTGCTCCCTTCTACTTTTTGATTCATGCTTAGGAAAACATCAACATTGATGAGGCGGCCAACTGCTTGGTGAAACATATCATTTCCAGCGAGGATGACATGCTCCAATCAGAAGTCCAGGACACCATCACACCCCACTTAGAAACTGACAAAGGCGGGACATGTTCTTCTTGCTTCAGATCACAGTAATAGCGCCCGGAAAGTGGACCCATGTCCCACAAAGTTGCGACGTGATAAAGACCCTTTCATAGCCTAAGTCACGCGTGACGTCACAATCGAAGCTGGAGGCAGAAGAATACTCCTCGCTGGTCAAAACACTGAAGAAACCAAGCTTTCGTTTTGGATAGTTCGGTGTTAAAATGTCGTCATGTGGTGTGTATGTGTGCCAGAATCAGAGAAAACACGTTAGTGATTGTAAATTGAAGTTTTACAGGATCCCAGCGGATCCTTGATCAAATAAATTGAAGAGAGTTGTGCATTAAAAGATTGGACCGCGGCACTCATCAAAAAATGCTATGGTTTGCAACGCACACCTTATACCGGGTAAGATAAATTAAAAGTTTATTAATGTTGCTATCGAGTCCATACAACTTTTTATATTGGCAAAATATCTTGTTGTATTCTCAGCTTCAGCTAACTGTTAGCGTGTAGCCTTGTAAAAATTGCTCGGGTTCAAAATAAAACAGGCAAGCATTGCAAACAATTGTTGAGCACACAAACCAGGTCATTTTAGTCAAGGATGGTTAGATTGAGTTTTGTTTTACCTCCAGGCTAAGCCCTGATCACCGGATACATCACAAAGTTTACAAACAAATGAAAGGGTCTATAGAGTGCAGAGCTTTTTGATTGTTTTGTTCCGGGGAATATTTTTCCACTCTGACAGCTCTGGTTGCACGAGGGCGAGAGCTGCAAGAACAACCGGGGGGAAGGAAAGGTTGAGAACAAACAATAGACAAAAGTAAGTGTGCCTTTCAGAGACAAGGTCACTCGCATCTTTAGCACTCCAGCTTCTGTAACCATGGAGACGCAGTTAGTCAATGAACACATGCACAGAGCAAGTCATGAAAGAAAATCTCCGCTAAAGGTTCAGATCCTCAATCATGTTGGCTGTCGTGCTGTATGACCTTTGCATCACAGTCTCTCGCCCACTCTTCACTCGATTGTTTTATGTCCTTGCTTCTCTACTTGCTCAAAACATTATCGTAAATACCAGGCTACAAGTTTCTATTTTTTTTTGAACATTGCGGCTTTAAATACGGTGCCTCTCATTCTTTTTTTTTTCGTGGCGGCAAAAACGCTACACTTCTTTTCCGGTGTCACTGGCATCAATGGCAGGTTGCTGAAGAGTCCCTTAATCCTCAAGGAAGTTAATAAGCGGATGCAATCAGTTCCAGGACTGCGGCAACTATTAATGACATTACTAAAATACACGTCTGTGTTGCAATCTGGCACTATTCTCCACAGTACAGTGGCCCTGTCGTGTAAAATCCAGGGCTCACATTTTACGCTACGCAGCCCTCATTCGCAGTAATAAATATGTGCTTGTCTTTGTAATAGCCATTTTGAGTGGTCACATGATCCAAAAACACCTGACATAAACAACTTGGAGCAGAAAGGAAAACCTCACAGCTGAAAATGTCATCAGGTGTGAGAGGACATGGCACCGTTGTTGTTCTGTGGCTTAAGGTGTCGGTGCCAAATTCCTTACGCGGTTGGCGACAGGCTTGAAATGTAAGAACTGGACATGAATTTCTTTATTTTATGGCTGTTTAAACCTGCATCTGTTGCGGCTTGTACAATGACAAACTTGAGTTCCGTTCTAAAATTGGAGCATGCGGCTTTTAACCAGGTATGCTCTGTTGTCTGGAATTTACAGTATTCTTCCACAGAAAACCCAACTTCAGTTGCTAACAAGTTAGAATTTGTCACTATTTTATTAGCTAAGATCCATTCAGCCTAATTAATTTCCCATTAAAAACCTAATACAAAATGTACTGCCTTTTTTATTAATGTATTTTTTCTGCTTTTTCATTTTTATATTTATAAATGCAAATCAAGAATCATGAAAAAATAAGCTTTTTACTAGTTTTACACATAATTGTTGCCAATGTCCATAATTTATAAAATTGTGTTGAACGAATGTATAGCCATACAAATACCTGTCTACATATTATAATCAGACAGCTTATAGAACAAAAGATTTGTATCAACTAAAAAATAAACCACAGACTGAAGTTTGTCATTTGCTTTGAACCTTGTCACATTTCAAAATCCTCTTACCAAAGAAGAAAAAATAATTGGTATCAGCTCTGGCAGATTTGAGCCAAGTTACACTTATTTGTAAAGCCCTTAAACACAAAAGGTCTCAAAGGACTACACAGACCACCATTACAACATCACCTAATGTGAAACCTGAATAAATTCTGCTTCAACATTCAGAATCTCTGGTTGGGAAGGCAGTGCACCTTCAACACTGTGTATGGTTAAAAATTGGGTTCTGCTGATATCCATTCCGTATCTTGTTAACCTGTGAAGATTTTTTTCGGAACTATATTAAATACTTTAACTTGCGTCTGTACAAGAAAGCCTTGTAAGAAATATCTGTTTATTTATCATTAATGAACACAAAATCCTACAGAACAGAAACCAATGTATAAAGGTTTTCTAATTAAAAAGAAACACAAACATGGTCAGTAGTATTACAACCCTTTGCCACAACATTCATATTCACATGCTTTCCATTTCTTAGAACATAATTCAGATTTTGTTCACCCTTATTGTGGTCCAGCTGTGTTTGTTTTAATCATTCGGACCTTAGTAGGATGGAAACACAACTGTGTGTATAAAACCTTACCTGCATATCAAAGGAAATGCGTATTATTACATTGAAATGTCGAAAGAGCTTGATGAAAGAAATTGTGGTAAGGTGCAGATCTGGAAATAGTTACAAGATGATTTATGCTGTACTCAAGGTTCCTAAAAACATAGTTGCATCCAAAATCCTCAAATGGTAGAAGTTTGGGACAACCCAAGCTCTCGGAGCTGATGACCCAGCCAATCGTGGGACCAGAGAGTTACCAACTCAAAGCTCACTGTGAATGAGCTCCAGAAATGAAATACGGGGATGCAAGAAGGTTCCACGAAATCAAATATCACCTGAGCTCTCCACCAAATGTGGCTTTATGACAAAGTGCCCTAACCGAAATCTCTCTTTACACATGAAGGCCTGCAATGTGTTGGCCAAAAAAATCTCATGAAGGACTCCCAAGCTGTTGCAAAATAAATGATCTGGTCTGATGAGACTAAGATTGAACTTTTCAATTGTTTTGTGTGACCTGTAGCGCTTGTCAATTCGAAGCAGGATGTGTGGAAAAAAAACAGACATTGGTCGATACATGGCCAATACAATCCCTACATTGAACCAAGTGGGAGCATCATGTTCTTTTCAGGTGTGAGGACAGAACACTTGGTTGCAATTAAGGGAAAGTTACATGTGACCAGGCACAGAAACATACTGTGAAACTTCAGGACCTCAGACTGATTAAATACTGAGACAATAGCTGACGTAACGGATGCATTGTCCAATTTATCTCCATCTGTGTTGAAGGATTAACAAAGCTATGCCGTACGTTTCTAAAAGTGTTTATATAATGTATAAACAACTATATCTTATAATAAGTTTTTTTGCACTTTAGTTTTGCGAACTAAGAGAGTATTTGGTTGGTTTGGACACATGGAGAGGATGGATGAGGAGCGAATGTTGAAGGGGATTTACAGAGCAAAAGTCAATGGAAGGAGACCAAGAGGAAGGCCGCGATTGTCGTGGATGGATAGTGTAATGAGTGCACTGCAGGAAAGAGGTCTGAATCTAGTGAAAGCTAGAGCTATTGTTGGTGATAGGAATGAGTGGAAAGGTGTTGTAAAAGGATAGTGGGATGTTTGGACGTGTTCTAAGGGATGGGCAGGGCACCTGTATGATGCGGCAGTGGTAAAGCAGTGAAAGCTTTCGGCCCTGCTGTTGAACAAAAGAGTGTGTTGTGTCACCCTGACCCGAGTGACATGGCCACTTTTATGTGTCCCGTTTCATCTGGAGGGACGAAAGCATGACCAACTTAGGTGCCGAGGTGCTTAACTTGTTTGGGTGTTTGGGCATTTGGGTTGGCCATTGATCGATCAATAGATAGATCGATAGATAGATAGCTCGATAGATAGATAGATGGATAGATCGATAGATCGATAGATCGATAGATAGTTTTGTGAAGGAATTAAAGCTTCAATAACACGTCCTCTGTGGTCACGGTCCATCTTTAGTGGTTTAGCTTGGTGTCATAGAGATGACACTGCAGAACTATCTGATAATAGTGGTTCTTCTGAATAATGAGCAGGGCTGGACCTACTAACTATGCTAATCGAATCCTTTTACTACCGAGAAGCAAGACAGAGTGGTTTTAGCTGGAGTTGTGATTGGAATGTTTTACACTAGCATGTTGAAAAACAAACCCTACACACAGGCACATACCAAGAAGACTTATCTTTCTGTTCTCATTTGTTGTCCGGACTCAAAAGGCAATAGGACGGACAGAAAACAGGCTTCTTAACATACGTTTGAAATGACAAGACTCCAAGTCCTACATGGGATGGGATCTCATGCTAATGCAAAGTTTTACACATACCAGCTACGTTCTGGACTGCTTTGAAACACAAGGTGTAATGCAGTTCAAACTGCAGCCCCAGTTCATTGCTGTAGTATTCAAAACAATTGAAAATGTTCTTTTTAAGTTTAAGACTTAAACATTAACTCCAGTTGTACTCGCTCACTCAATTAGGGGAAGAAAGTCTAAGAAAATTACAAATGTTCATTTCTCAGTCGTGATGCTGGGGCTGTTACCTATAAAATGTTATGAGGTGTGAAGTGTAGAAAAGCCAGGGAAAATACACACAGTGAGCTCTGAAGGCGTTAGATGTGGTCGATAAAGTCAGTGGGAAGCGGCGGCTGTGGTGGGCATACTCTGGCTGTGAGTTAAACACACTAAATGAGAATCAATAGTCAGAATCCAGGGATCTTCTGCTTGAATGGAAATAACTGCGCCAAACCCAATCTTTTGTCGATAGGTGTGAGGGTTTCTCGCTTTTGTTTGTTTGTGTATCAGGCATTTAGAAAACTCCCTGCAGTACGGCAGCCTGTAAGAATGGCATACATTGCAAAATATGTGTGTGAAACAGCTTGATCCACACTTGTGTTACCTTCCATACATAATGTAGAACACTTTTCCTCATTAAGTCATGGGTGAGCTCGAGTTAATCCCAGCAGCAGTTGGGCGACAGGTAAGTTACACTCTTGAATAATCATTGGTCAACTTTATAGAGATGTATGCTCATTTGTCAGTAAAATGCCAGATTTAAAATGAGTACCCAAACTTTAAAGCTGCTCTACATAACACTTTTACCCCAAATATCTTGGATGTTGGATAACAATTTTATACATATAGCAATTATCTTACTCTTGATGACTGATTGATATTGATGTCAAACACAGATATAACTGTTATATGGGCACACAGCAGGGGTCAGCAATAAATGATTGGTGAAAAATTAATGCCATTAATTGCGAAAAATTAATGGAATGGTTGCTTAAATTCATAAATCCATTTATTGCAAAATTTAAATAATTAGCAATTATTGCAACCCATTAATTGCGAAAATATTCGGGTTTTTTGTTAGTCGATTGCGTCAACAAACGTGCAACTTTTCACGCCGCGCGAGCATTTCGTATGCGGTCAAGGTCACATACACGCACAATCGGGACAGTGCATGCATACGCGTAAGCTACCGTGCTTCCCCCATTATAAGACCCACCCTGAATATAAGGCCCAGCTTTTTATAAGAAATGAAATTCAACCTTCCTGCAAATAAGAGGCTCATATTACCTATGAAAACCGTAGATATCAACGTTATTTAACAACGGCAATGCTTTTCTAAGAAATTTTTAGCGAAAATGTATTACTTTTGCACATATTTTTATTTCAAAACCTCAATTTTTGACGATGATTTTGAAGTAAGGCCGGCCTTATATTCGGGGAAACACGGTAGCTGTACGTACATAGTGTGGTTGCAAAGCAGCTTTTTATTGGTCGGGACAAAATCGGGCTTGTTGATTAGCTCACGTTTTGCCTCAAGCACGTACGTCGTGGATGCCCATATGCACACGTTGTACACCACTACTACTACGCTGTATTGATTGTAATCTTCGCACGGTTATGGGACCGAAGGAAAAAATGGTTAGATTAGATTAGAGGGACCAGTTTGTTCGACCATATTGACACGGCTAGTATACCATTAAATTACCAATTAATGGCTAGAAATCAATAAATACCCATTAATTGGCCTTGCCGCAAAAAAATTAATTTTAATTTTTTCGCACTTAAATATTAATTTTTTTTCCCAAAATCAATTACTGATGACCCCTGGCACACAGTACCTTAGCTTGTCTTTTTAAAGAAAAATATACTGGTATTAGATATCGTCCGAAGTACCGTTACCTTAATAAAGGCTGGTAAAAAAAAAGACCTGGTATTGGTGCATGCTAATCCCAATGTATTCGACTTTTTATGACTCAAATTCCTTTCAATTTGCACATCATAGCTCTGTGTGTTGTTGTAACCCATGGTTTGATGAATTGTTGTTTTTCACGTACCACTGAGATTAGTTTGATTGATAGCGCTTTTTTTCAATGTGCTGCAAACGCATGATCCGTAAAACAACTTGATCCAGGTCTTGCGGAAGGAGAGACAAAAGTGTTTTCCACTAAAGCCATAAGAATAAACAGGAGAGTCAACTGACCCCTGTAGTATTTTTCACCAAAAGTGAACTATGTTCAGGGAAGATTAAGACCTGGCAGTATTTTGGGACTGATAGAAGCATTCCAACATTTGGTGTCAGGAGGACCAGAACAGAGCAGGAGCTCCCAGAGCGTTCGTTACAAGTCTTTATTTGGGGAAGCGTACAGGGTTAGCGGGAGACGCGATGACCGTCGAACGTCAGCAGCAACGCCGTGAAGACAACTTCGGAACACGTAGCCAATCGTAGCGTGGGACGGAAACAGGTCGAGTTTACCAGGACTGGAGAGACGATCGTAGCGTCGGACGGAAGCAGGTCGGATCGGAGGCAGGCAGAATCAGGTAAACAAGTCAAGAAGACACAGGTAAATCAGGAGAGTCAAACGGGGTAAAAAGTAATCCTCAGACAACCAGGTCTCGGCTCAGCGTGCTTAAAAAGGGAACATAAACCAATCAGGAAGCGCATTCCCGCGCGTCAGATGATTACCCCAGGTGGCTCCACTTGGGTAATCATGACAGAACCCCCCCCTCAAGGGACGGCTCCAGAAGTCCCCCAGGAAAAAAAAAAAAAAATCCAAGACACGTCACAGGGAAACACAGGTAATCGGGGAACTATGTAACAGCACAGTACCTCTCAGAATCCCTCCGAATGGAGGGAAGCCCCCTCATCAGCATCCGAAGGGGCGGCAGAGGGTGGGTCCGGAGGGCAAACAGAAAGAATCAGGACCGGCGATTCAGACAGGACAGGCAGAATCAGGACCGGTGATACAGACAGGAGGCAGAATCAGATTAGGCAAGACAGGACAGGCAGAATCAGAACCGACAGGCAGAATCAGAACCGGCAAAAACAGGACAGGCAGAATCAGGACTGGCAGGCCGGGGAGTCGAACAGGCAGGCCGGGGAGTCGAACAGAACAGGCGAAAACAGGACAGGCGGAGTCGGACTGGCAGGCAGCGGAGTCGGGGTCGGACTGGAGACTCTTCGTGATTTAGGGCTATACAAAAATAAATGACTTGACTTGACTTGACTTGACTGGCAGGCAGCGGAGTCGGGGTCGGAGTCGGACTGACAGGCAGCGGAGTCGGGGTCGGAGTCGGACTGGCAGGCAGCGGAGTCGGGGTCGGAGTCGGACTGGCAGGCAGCGGAGTCGGGGTCGGACTGGCAGGCCGCGGAGTCGGGGTCGGACTGGGAGGCCGCGGAGTCGGAGTCGTACTGGCAAGCAGCGGAGTCGTACTGGCAAGCGTCAAATCCTCCCGGGACCCCATTCGAGGCACAGCATATCCTGCGCTGAATGAACTGGGAAAGGCCGAAGGTGCCCTGTCAGTGTTGGGCACCGATGAAGTGGCTTGATGGGCCATTACTTTGGAGACATAGTCCCGACCCAACAGATCCCACTCGAGCCGTAACTGACTCACTTGCTTAGCTAATTTCGCCACGTCGGAAATGACCTGCCGAACTGCACATTCTAAAGGGGGAATGCGCTGCTGGTTCTGGTTTTCATAGTCGTCGGGGGGCAGATGTACGAACGCGGGGTCCATTCTGGTCTGAGGATTCTGTCAAGGAAGACCAGAACAGAGCAGGAGACCCCAGAGCGTTCGTACAATTCTTTATTTGGGGAAGCGTAAGAGTTAGCGGGAGACGCGATGACCGTCGAACGTCAGCAGCAGCAACGCCGTGAAGACAACTTCGGAACACGTAGCCAATCGTAGCGTGGGACGGAAGCAGGTCGAGTTTACCGGGACTGGAGAGACGATCGTAGCGTGGGACGGAAGCAGGTCGGATCGGAGGCAGG